>NC_135984.1:25764226-25919226 GCF_053455715.1 Rhinoraja longicauda
GAGCAAAAGCTTGGAGGAGACTGGGCAGGAATGGGTTAAAGTACCTCCAGTCATTCTGATGAAGTTCAGGGCAACCCCAACCAAAGGGATTAAGTTCACATCCTGTCAGCTGATGTTAAGACAAGATATGAACCTACTGGAAGATGTGATAACCGGAGGAGCAGAGGTTTGTAATGGAAGGGAAAGAGTTTCCGGTACATCGGGAGTGATGCACGGACTTAAGAATGAGGTGTGTCGCAGGAAGGAACTGCAGATGCCGGTTTAAACCAAAGATAGACACAAAAAACTGGAGTAACTCAGGGGGTCGGACAGCATCTCTGGAAAAAAGGAGTAGGTGGCGTTTCGGGTCGAGACCCTTTTTCAGAACAGAAATGCCACCTACTCCTTTACTCCAGAAACAAATGATGGGAAAATCAGGCTAACCCCGTAAAGGTAACTTAAAGGTCAGATTAGGAAAAACAGTGGCGTAATTAGAGTAGGAAGAATCACAGAGGTTGCAAAGGAAAGTTAATTGGAAGAAAGGTAGCTGTGTATGAGAGTTGGAATGGAGGACGATTGACAGGAGATGATATGAGCAGCAAAAGTCACATGTGGCCATCAGATGAACTCATTGTAATAAGGAACAAAAAATCAGACTACATACATTTGGAAATGATTCTTCGAAATACAACTGCCTGCACCCAAGGAGCTATGATACTGACAACGCAAATGGTGCTGTGTGAAGGGGAAATTACTACATGAATGTCCGGTAATCCGTGTGTTTGGAGTTGTCTCCCATGAGATTATAATCAGGAAACACAAATGCTGTTTGGTAGTATCACAGTGATATGTGGAGATCAACCCTGCCTGCTCCAGTTACATAGGTGTATAACTTATCCACATCTAGTTTAGTTTATCGGTGTCATAGAAACATAGAAAATAGGTGCAGGAGGAGGCCATTTGGCCCTTCGAGCCAGCACCACCATTCATTGTGATCATCCACAATCAGTAACCTGTGCCTGCCTTCTCCCCATATCCCTTGATTCCGCTAGCCCCTAGAGCTCCACCCAACGTGTACCAGGGTGCAGGGAAAAGCTTTCTTTGGTTGTGTGCTGTCCATTCAGCTGAAATAGAAACATAGAAACATAGAAACATAGAAAATAGGTGCAGGAGTAGGCCATTCGGCCCTTCGAGCCTGCACCACCATTCAATATGATCATGGCTGATCATCCAACTCAGTATCCCGTACCTGCCTTCTCTCCATACCCCCTGATCCCTTTAGCCACAAGGGCCACATCTAACTCTCTCTTAAATATAGCCAATGAACTGGCCTCAACTACCTTCTGTGGCAGAGAATTCCACAGATTCACCACTCTGTGTGAAAAAAATCTTTCTCATCTCGGTCCTAAAAGACTTCCCCCTTATGTGAAATATGTGATTACCATCATGCCATTCACAGTGAACAGGTACAGGATAAAGGGAGTAACGTTTAGTGCGAGATAAAGTCCAGTAATGTCTGATTAATGATAGTCTGAGGGTCACCAATGACATAGATAGTAGATCAGGACCACTCTCTAGTTGGTGATAGGTTGGTACAGTTGCCTGATAACAGCTGAGTAGAACCTGCCTCTGAATCTGGAGGTGTGCATTTTCACACTTCTGTACCTCTTGCCGGGACAAGGGGAATGGCTGGGTTGAGTGTCGTCCTTGATTATGCTGGTGGCCTTGTCAAGATCTGACCACCACTGCAAAGGATCTGACCCTCTGTGATGGGGATATCAAGGCAGTGGATGGTCATGGATCAACAATGACCCAGACAGAACCCTTGGTCAACAATACCGTCACATTCGGGTGATGCTTCACACGACAGGGTTGGGCATTCTGGAATGGTGCTCCACACCTACAAAGGAATTATTCCAACTTCTGTTTAAGGATGCAGTGAATGGGAAAAGAGATATAAACACCTCGATCTCAAAGAGGGCCAGAGGAGATGGTGGCAGTAAAGGTGTCCACAGTTATTGAGTCACAGCATCATACAGCGTGGAAACAGGTCCTTCGTCCCTACTTGCCCACACCGGCCAACATGTCCCATACACACTAGTCCCACCTGCTTGCATTTGGCCCATATCCCTGTCCTATCCATGTACATTTCTAACTGTTTCTTAGATGTTGGGATAGTCCCTGCCTCGACTACCTCCTCTGGCAGCTGATTCCATACACCCACCAGCCTCTTTGTGAATGATATATGATAGATGCAGCAATACTTAGTTAACAATTAGAACAGTAGAGGAAGAAGATACAACGAGTGGCAGCAATGGGATTTAGAGAAGCTGAACCACTCAGTAAGAGAGTGGAGGAAGCAACACAAGTAATCATCAACATAGTTAAAATACTCAAGCCACAGGAGGGGACAATGTATAGAATTATAGACAGAGTGAGTAATATTTCTCAGGAAGAGCACAGGGAACTGTGCTCTTCTGTACAGGGGTCTTCTGTTTCCCTGCTGTGGGGTCTCGTCACAACTGGTTAACGTCCCGGGTGCAGAGTGGCATTTTGCAGAGAGGGCAGTCACGGTGGCGCAGCGGTAGAGTTGCTGCCTTACAGCGAATGCAGTGCCGGACACCCGGGTTCGATCCCGACTGCGGGTGCTGTCTGTATGGAGTTTGTACGTTCTCCCCGTGACCTGCGTGGGTTTTCTCCGAGATCTTCGGTTTCCTCCCACACTCCATAGACGTACAAGTACGTAGGTTGATTAGCTTGGTAAATGTAAAAACTGTCCCTAGTGGGTGTAGGAGAATATTAATGTGCGGGGATCGCTGGTCGACACGGACCTGATGGGCCGAAGGGCCTGTTTCCGTGCTGTATCTCTAAACTAAACTAAACTAAAAAGATAGCCACCAGATACCCAGTTGGACATCGACTCAATAACTGGTGGTCAGTCAGAATAGGTGGGCAGTCAGAATGCATAACTTGACCATGATCTAAGAAAAAGGAACTGCAGATGCTGATTAACACCAAAGATAGCCACAAAATGCTGGAGTAACTAAACAGGTCAGGCAGCATCTCTGGAAAAATTGATCGGTGACATTTCAGGCTGGGACTCTTCTTCTGACTGATCCCCGTCTGAATAAGGGTCCCAACCCGAAACGGCACCTATCAATTTTCTCCGTCAATGCTGCCTGACCTGTTGAGTTACTCAAGCATTTTGCAAGCACATCTGCCACCTATGCTCACTGACTGTAGCCAATCACATGGATGGGGTATGACAGGACACTCGGGGAACAAATATCATAGTGGTTCTCTGTCCCACTCTAGCCGCCGAAGAAGAGTTTTGACCAATGCACAATATTGGTTAATATAAACAGGGAGTTGGATAATGATGCTCCAGACAATGCTGTCATCATTGATGGAGAGGCAAGGTGCACCATGTTTGATATGTGTCCTGAAGGAGAGATTCCCTGTATCTGCCCAGAAGAGGTAATCAATGCGAGAGACTCTAATTGCAGATTTGCACATTGGATCAACTGTAAACTTGCAATTGAAGTAAAAAATCAAATTCCTCTTATGTGAAGATTTTTCTACCATAGGGAAAACATTAGACCACAATGTCTGCCAAATGGTACAATAAGAATGGCTGGAATTGTACCCGATACAGTCATAATATCTTTTGGGTCTCGCAAGACAGATCACCATCGGAGATAAGGAATTGACAGTATCATCGGTTGAACATTTGCTATCAGTAAACTTTGATGTGCTACACAATGACTCAAATGAGACATTAAGTGATATACCCCGATTAGCCAAAACATTACGACCACTGACAGGTGAAGTGAATAACATTGATTATCTTGTTACAATGGCACCTGTCAAGGGGTGGGATATATTAGACAGCAAGTGAACAGTCAGTTCTTGAAGCTGATGTGTTGGATGCAGGAGAAATGGGCAGGAGTAAAGACCAGAGCGACTTTGACAAGAGCCAAATTGTTATGGCCAGACGACTGGGTCAGAGCATCTCTGAAACAGCAAGGCTTGTGGGGTGCTCCCGGTCAGCAGTGGTGAGTACCTACCGACAGTGGTCCGAGGAGGGACAAACCACAAACCGGCAACAGGGTGTTGGGCGCCCAAGGCTCATCGATGTGCGAGGGCAACGAAGGCTATCCCGTCTGGTCCGAACCGACAGAAGGTCGACTGTGGCACAAGTCACAGAAAATTTTAATGGTGGTCATGGGAGGAATGTGTCATAATACACAGTGCATCGCACCCTGCTGCGTATGGGGCTGCACACGGAGGACCAACAGCATATTAGGCAGGTGGTCATAATGTTTTGGCACATCAGGTCATAATGTTTCGTCTGATCGGTGTATTCTGACCAACCTTCCACAAATACCTTGCCCGCGTGCTAATTGCAAGGCAGTAGTGAAGGAGGGGGAAATGGGCACTCTTGACCAGTGAGAATATTTACAAGCAAAGCACAGAAGCAGAGGAAATTTTTCCAAACCAGACTTGGTCGGCAAGGTCCTAAATCTGTGGACTGAATGCTAATGTACATCCATGGATTAGAATGATATCACTTGCATTAATATTTACAGAGTTATTGATTTTATATTGATTTGGTTTTTATTTGGCATTATAGAAAATAATGTAAGAAACCGAAGAACCTGATATTTGTCAAGTAGGTAGGAGATAAGGAAGGGGCAGCAATTACTAAGAAAAGGTGTTTTAGATGGTGTTATTTAATATAAGACTGTAGGCCATTTAGAACTGAGATGAGGAAAAACCTTTTTCACCAAGAGGGTTGTGAATTTGTGGAATTCTCTTCCTCAGAAGGCAGTGGAGGCCAATTCACTGGATGTTTTCAAAAGAGAGTTAAATAGAGTTCTTGATTACACCCAGGTAAGCCATATTAAATGTAAGATGTAGACAATAGACAATAGACAATAGGTGCAGGAGTAGGCCATTCGGCCCTTCGAGCCAGCACCACCATTCAATGTGATCATGGCTGATCATTCTCAATCATTCTCAATCAGTACCCCGTTCCTGCCCTCTCCCCATACCCCCTGACTCCACTATCCTTAAGAGCTCTATCTAGCTCTTTCTTGAATGCATTCAGAGAATTGGCCTCCACTGCCTTCTGAGGCAGAGAATTCCACAGATTTACAACTCTCTGAATGAAAATGTTTTTCCTCATCTCTGTTCTAAATGGCCTACCCCTTATTCTTAAACTGTGGCCTCTGGTTCTGGACTCCCCCAACATTGGGAACAAGTTTCCTGCCTCTAACGTGTCCAACCCCTTAATAATCTTATATGTTTCAATAAGATCCCCTCTTATCCTTCTAAATTCCAGTGTATACAAGCCTCGTCGCTCCAGTCTTTCAACATATGACAGTCCCACCATTCCGGGAATTAACCTAGTAAACCTACGCTGCATGCCCTCAATGGCAAGACTATCCTTCCTCAAATTTGGAGACCAAAACTGCACACCGTATTGCAGGTGCGGTCTAACTAGGGCCCTGTACAACTGCAGAAGGACCTCTTTGCTCCTATACTCAACTCCTCTTGTTATGAAGGCCAACATTCCATTGGCTTTCTTCACTGCCGGCTGTACCTGCATGCTTACTTTCAGTGACTGATGCACTAGGACACCCAGATCTCGTTGTACATCCCCTTTTCCTAACTTGTTCTGAAAGTAGGCCGTTGCCCCAGTTTGCGTGTTGCGAACATCAAACCAAGGAATACATTATTCATTGCAAGTGCTTTTAATGATGTGGTAAGGTTTGTGGAGAAAGAACCTTCATTAAAATGTCACTGAATATAGATCACACTTAGACATGCTGTTAGCTGCCTGGACATTTACATAACATTCTTCTGCTCATAATGCATGAGGTAGGAGTGAGAGCAGACTTTGTGCAGATTACTCTCAACCTGAGTTAGTTATTGTTTTGTGATGGCACCAGTGTTTTTTTTTTTACCCACATAGAACAGTTAAACATCAAACTTCAGCAAAATAAAACACTCACAAAGCATAGTTTTGACCTCTTTAAATGATTGCCCCGACCCTTGCCCTCCTGCCCCCCTGCGCACTCTCACGAGGCAGATGGAAGAGGCTTACCATGATGTGTTGGAAGGAACTGCAGATGCTGGTTTAAACCGAAGATGGACACTCGACAGGACAGGCAGCATCCCTGGATGAAAGGAATGGGTGACGTTTCGGGGCGAGACCCTATACCCATTCCTTCTATCCAAAGATGCTGCCTGTCCCACTGGTTTACTCCAGTATTTTGTGTCCATCTTTGGTTTAAACCTGCATCTGCAGCTCCTTCCTAAACAACTCTCATGAGGTTGTACACATTGCTCTATTCTAATAGGGCAGCATGCTTGCCTCTTCTAAATTACAGACACAATTACAGTCAATTTTATTCAGGTCACTGTAATGTCGTGTTGCTGAGCTGCCTATTTGACCCTGATTAGTGTCTGTCATCTGTGGATTTGCAGCCGGGCTAACTTTATATTCAGGGGTCATAAGTATTTTCAAGATTTATGCATTGCAATTGAATCATCATGAATATAAAAATCAAGTGAGTGTCTGGTCCTTGTCAACAATCTCTGCCTGTTCACTGCATCATAATTGTAATGCCCATAATATTTTGAGGAAGGAACTGCAAATGCTTGTTTACACTGAAGTTAAACACAAAATGCACAAAACGTTATTCACATGATTCCCTTTATCGAGTGTGATGGCTCGACTGTAATCATGTATTGTCTTTCCGCTGTCTGGTTAGCACGCAACAAAAGCTTTTCACTGTTCCTCGGTACACGTGACAATAAACGTAACTAAACTAAACTAAACTAAACTAAACTAAACTGAACTAAAAAATGCTGGAGTAACTCAGCAGGTCAGGCAGCATCCCTGGAAGAAAGGAATAGGCGATGTTTCATGTTGAGACCCTTCTTCAGGTGATGTTTCAGGTCGAGACCCTTTTAGTTTAGTTTAGTTTAGTTTAGACATAGAACATGGAAACAGGTCCTTCAGCCATTAAATCCATGCCGACCATCAATCACCCGTTCACACTAGTTCTATGACATCCCACTTTTGCATCCACTCCCTGCACATCAGGGACAATTTACAGAGGCCAATTAACCTACAAATTCACATGGCTTCAGAACTTAGGAGGAAACATGAGTACCTGGAGGAAACCAACATGGTCACAGGGGGTAGACACAGAGTGCTGGAGTCAGGCAGCATCTCTGGAGAAACGGAATAGGTGACGTACGGGTTGAGGCCCTTCTTCAGACAGGGGATACGTGCAAACTCCATACACACAGCACTCGAGGTCAGGATCGAACCTGGAACCTCGGGGCTGTGAGCCAGCAGCTCTACCAGCTTGCCACTGGGTTGGCATATTCCTCTTTCTATCTATGGCCCTGTCACGTTCCCAGCATTTTGTGCTTTGTTTCAGAGTTTTGTCGTGTTTAGTCTGAGACAATAGTGACTCTGGTTCTGGAAACCCATCTTGGCAAATGTTGGGGAACATTGAGGTAATAATGATCATGGCATCGCGGGATTAAAAGAACAAGGGCCGCAGACCACTTAAATTAACTCGACAGCTTCAGCTTAATTTTAGTGGAATGTAAAATGTAGAATATATTGTGGAACTAATTTAATCCAGGCAAGCTGGAGTTAAAGATTGGCAACTAAAACTGCAATAGAATTTAGGTTTTGGTCCTGGCATTGTGTTCGGCATAGAGACCGTGGGCCAGAGCATCTGCTCCTCTAGATCCTGTCTGAGTGATTCTAATCAATGAAGGGGAAAAGCAAAGG
The DNA here is from genome assembly GCF_053455715.1 of Rhinoraja longicauda. Taxonomy (NCBI): domain Eukaryota; kingdom Metazoa; phylum Chordata; class Chondrichthyes; order Rajiformes; family Arhynchobatidae; genus Rhinoraja; species Rhinoraja longicauda. The sequence continues at coordinate 25,772,025 of NC_135984.1, forward strand.
CCCAGGCCAACATAGAACATAGACCCCTACCACCCCAGCAACGGACTGTTCCAGCTGCTACGGTCAGGCAAACGCCTCCGCTGTCACGCTGTGAAAACAGAGAGGATGAGACGGAGTTTCTTCCCACTGGCCATCAGGACTGTTAACTCTCATATCACCAGGGACTAATTTAATTTACTGTATTAATTTATTTTTTGTGTTCATTTTTTTTTTTCTCTATTCTGTTTTGTAGTTTAGCACAATCCGCAGACGTTGCCACTTTCATTTCACTGCACATCTTGTATATGTATGTGACAAATAGACTTGACTTGACTTGACTTGACTAGTAGAGCACAGGAACAGGCCCTTCAGCCCACAATGCCTGTGCCAAATATGATGCCAAGTTCAACTCAACTCCTTTGCCTGCACATAATACATTCCCTGCACATCCATGTCCTTATCCAAAAGCCTCTTTGGCCCACTGAGTCCACAACGACAAGTGATCCCCGCTCTTTAACACTGTCCTACACGCACGAAGGATGATTTTACATTTACACCAAGCTAATCAACCTGCAAACCTGCACGTCTTTGGAGTGTGGGAGAAAACCGAAGATCTCAGAGAAAATCCACGCAGGTCACGGGCAGAGCATACAAACTCTGTTCAGACAAGCACCCGTAGTCAGGATCGAACCCGGGTCTCTGGCGCTGTAAGGCAGAGACTCTACCGCTGCGCCACTGTGCCGACCGATAGAACAATGAAATTCTTACTTGCAGCAGCACAACAGAATATGTAAACATAGTACACTGTAAACAATGTGATATACGAGAAAAAACGTCCAGTTTGTGTGTGTATACACATACTCACCTACACACATATATACCAGCACCAGCTTCCAAGAGAAGAAATCCTTTCTCGTCTCAGTCTCCAATGGATCTTGCCTTATTTTGAGATCAAACCCTTGGATACGTGCTCTTTCATGAGAGAAAAAAAAATCCCCAGCAGTTATGCTGTCCAGCCCTCTAAGAATGTTATATATCTCAACAGGGTTTACAAACCTATTTGAGGAGAGGGATGACTGTTCCCTGGTCGATCCAGTTGGAGATGACGGCTGCAACAGGCCATCATCAATTCATTTATTCATGTTATTGGAGCAGAATTAAGCCATTCGACCCATCAAGTCTACTGCTACATTCAATCATTCCTGCTCTATCTCTCCCTCTCAACCCCATTCTCCTGCCTTCATCCGCATAACCCCTGATACCCGTACTAATCAAGAATCTGTCAACCTGCGCCTTAAAAATACCCACTGACTTGGCCTCTACAGCCGCCTATAGCATTGAATTCCACAGATTCATCACCCTCTGACTAAAGAAATTCCTTCTCATCTCCTTTCGAAAGGTGCGTCCTTTTATTCTGAGATTATGGCCTCTGGGCCTAGACTCTCCCACTGGTGGAAGAGCCATTATGAATGCAGGAGCAGAGAGACCTCAGAGTGGTTTGTGACACATCCCTTGTGCCAGTAACTCCAAGCAGTCATCTTAACCTGAGATGTGGGGAATGTTCTAGAATCAATAATCTGAGAGAAAATTAACTTCCGTCAGTAAGATTACATCAGTTAATGGAAATCAGCGTGCATTTGTAAAACACAACTTGTTTTTAACTAATTAATTGAGTTTTTAATGAAGTGACAAGAAGAGTCAGAGAGGGCAACCCAGTTGATGTGATGCATATGCATTTGACAACGTGCCCCTGAAGATGTGTCAGTTGTTGATTAAAAGAGGAAGAGGCAACCTGGGTATGGACTTGTCTTTGTGACAGGAAACAAAAGTCATGATAAATATGTCTTTTAGACAAGCAAAGGCAGACAGATGCTTAGTCATAGCATCGTAGAGAGTGTCTTTGAATCATAGAGTGATACAGCATGGAAACAGGCCCTTCGGCCCAACTTGCCAACACCGGCCAACATGTCCCAGCTACACTAGCTCCACCTGCCCGCGTTTGGTCCATATCCCTCCAAACCTGTCCTATCCATGCACCTGTCTAACTGTTTCGTAAATGTTGGGATAGTCCCTGCCTCAACTACCTCCTCTGGCAGCTTGTTCCACACATTTAGCACCCTTTGTGTGAAAATGTTACCCCTCAGATTCCTATCAAATCTTTTCCCGTTCACCTTTAACCTATGTCCTCTGGTCCTCGATTCACCTACTCTGGGCAAGAGACTCTGTGCATCTACCCAATCTATGCCTCACATCTATAAGATCATCCCTCATCCTCCTGCACTCCAAGGATTAGAGTCCCAGCCTACTCAACCTCTCCCTATAGCTCAGACCCTTTGGTCCTGACAACATCCTCGTAAATCTTCACTGTAACTTCTCCACTTGACAACATCTATCCTATAACATGGTGCCCAGACATGAACACAATACTCTAAATGCGGTCTCACCAACGTCTTGTACAACTGCAACATGATCTCCCAACTTCTGGACCCAGAGTGGAAACAGGGTCTGTCGTCATACATTGTGCATGCCAATTATGTGATCTGATTTTACTCAGCCAGCACGTTCCCATCATCTCTCTCCAGATTCTCCAGGAAAATGTACAACAGCCAATTAACCAACCAACCCACTGGTCTTCGGGATGTAGGAGGAAGCTGGAACAGCCGGGGAAACCCATGTGATCATGGGGAGGATGTGCGAACGCCACACAGACAGCACCGGAGGTCAGGATTGAACCCAGATCACTGGAGCTGTGCATCAGAAACTCTATTTAGATGCCCTGCTAAGTTTCCCTGGAATTGGTGCTGGGACCAACACTTCTGCACATTAATGACTAATAAAAGACTATTCCTCGACTCCAGGAAGACATCTACTTGGTGGAATGGTGACAGGTAAAATTGAAGGAAGAAAGTGTGAATCATTTTGAGAGGAAGAGCAAGTGTGGTTGTTCCCTTTCAGAGACCCGGGTTCGATCCTTACGACCGCTGCTGTTTGTACGGAGTTTGTACGTTCTCCCCGTGACCACATGGGTTTTTTCTGAGTGCTCCGGTTTCCTCCCACCCTCCACAGATGTACAGGTTTGCTACGTCAATTGGCTTTGGTAAAGATTGTAAACTGTCTCTAGTGCGTGGGATAGTGTTAGTGCACAGGGATCGCTGGTCGGTGTGGACTTGGTGGGCCGAAGGGCCTGTTTTCGTGCTGTACCTCTAAACTAAACAAAAACGTGCAAGAAATGGAGTTCAGAGCCGTGGGGAATGAGCAGCGAAAGCCCTCGCTGAGACCCAAAGCACATTTGGCCCCCTCTGCAATTGTTTTCTAAGGATTCCATAAGTACAAGTGGGGAAGTGAAACCCGACAGGAAGGGTGAAAGGGGTGCAATACAAGGTGAATGAGGATTTAGATTTAGATTTAGAGATACAGTGCGGAAACAGGCCCTTCGGCCCACCGAGTCCGTGCCGCCCAGCTATCCCCGCACGTTAATACTATCCTACACACACTAGGGACAATTTTTACATTTTACCCAGCCAATTAACCTACAAACCTGTACGTCTTTGGAGTGGATAGGAAAGGAGAAGGATAAGGACATTTACTGTTTGACCTTTTCATGTTTGCCTGGGCCCAGAGGCATCAAACATTGCACAGATTCAGATAGACATAGACATAGAAAATAGCTAGGAGGCCATTTGGCCCTTCGAGCCAGCACCGCCATTCATTGTGATCATGGCTGATCATTGACAATCAGTAACCCATGCCTGCCTTCTCCCCATATCCCTTGATTTCACTAGCCCCTAGAGCTCTATCTAAGATAGGATGAGTGAAGTGGACACTTCATTTATTGTTATGTCATCGTTGGCCAGAAGATTGTTACCGCCACCTTGTGCCTCACTCAGCTTGTGTCCGCCTTTCCAATACTCATCACTGATTTCCATGAGGATGTAAGAGTTTAGGAAGGGAGGAACAAAGCTCTCTGAACACCTCCGCTCAGTCTGCCTAGGCCTACGTGATCTCCCGGTGACTCAGCCCTTTAACTCCCCCTCCCATTCCCACACTGACCTTTCTGCCCTGGGCCTCCTCCATTGTCAGAGTGAGGCCCAGCGCAAAATGGAGGAACAGCGCCTCATATTTCGCTTGGGCAGCTTACGCCACAGTGGTATGAATATCAACCTCTCTAACTTCAAGTAACCCTTGCTTTCTCTCTCTCTCCATCCCTCCCCCATCCTAGTTCTACAACTAATTCTACTATCCTCCTGATTAAATATTATTGATCATATGCCGCGTTTTCACCTACCTCTCAGCGAACAATGGACCATTCTACATTTCCTGATCACCATCTGCTGTGATCTGTCATGTTCACACCTTACCCTTCCATATCTCTGGACTCCCTCTCTCCTGACTCTCAGTCTGAAGAAGGGTCTCAACCCGAAACGTCGGCCATTCCTTCTCGCCAGAGATGCTGCCTGTCCTGCTGAGTTACTCCAGCATTTTGTGTCTATCGATTCAGACCAGCATCTACAGTTCTTTCCTACACTAGAGGTATGAGATTTTGCCCTGAGGTGTCGAGCAATCTCCATCATAGAAACTTTTAGAAAGGAACCAAGATGGATCTAACTGGATGGCCGGACTCTATCAATGGATTGAATGGACTGTTTTGTTCCCTATAATTCTGCCCACATTTTTTGTTGGTATCTCGTCCGCAAGCAGGCACAGAAATGTCCCATTGAAGATCGAGCCAATGGAGGACTTTTCTTTCTAATGATTAGAAAAGCATTCTCCCAACTGTTTTGCAAATGGGTGTCATAAAGTGGTTCCTCTTATCTAATGATCAGTTTTATTGCCTTCAGCGTGGTTTACAACCTCCTAAGTTTATCATTAATCCGGCTAGTTATGCCTTGCCATCTAAACACTTCCCAAATCTATTGACTCTTCTAACATGACCCTTAACTTACCTTCACAATGTTAGGCTCATTTCTCATCATGCTTCTCCAGTATGTAAGCTTTGAGGATTAATCTTACACCGGATGCTGTTGTAATATTGAATGAGTCAATGGATTCTTTCAATCCATGATTGAACATTGTTCATATTCTATCAATTTGGTTTAGATTAGTTTAGAGATACAGCGCAGAAACAGGCCCTTCGGCCCACTGGGACCGCGCCAACCAGCAATCCCCGCATAATAACATTATCCTACACACACTAAGGACAATTTTTACATTTACCAATCCAATTTACCTACATACCTGTACTTCTTTGGAGTGTGGGAGGAACCGAAGATCTTGGAGAAAACCCACGCAGGTCACGGGATGAACGTGCAAACTATGTACAGACAGCACCCGCAGTCGGGATCGAACCCGGGTCTCCGGCGCTGCAAGTGCTGTAAGGCAGCAACTCTACTGCCGCACCTCCTCCCTATCAATGAGCTCATCTTTCAGGCAAAATCCAGTAACTCCATCAGTCAAGACGAGGCAACATAATTTGGGTCTCCTAGTTGCTAAACACTTTCATTCCCCTTCCCATTCCCACACTGACCTTTCTGTCCTCGGCCTCCTCCATTGTCCGAGTGAGGCCAAACGCAAATTGGAGGGACAGCATCTCACATTTCACTTGGGCAGCTCACACCCAGTAGTATGATTTCTCTAACTTCAAGTAACCCGTGCATTCCCTCTCTCTCTGTCCCTCCCCCACCCAAGTCATACCAGCTTTAAAGTGGTCTTGTTGAGTCTCATTGTCTATACTCGCTCTCACCTAACACACAGCTAACAATGGCCTGTTTCCTTTATCACCGTTACTTTTCTGCATAACTTTCATACATATACCTCTCTACATTACCGTCTATATCTCTCGTTTCCCTTTCCCCTGACTCTCGGTCTGAAGAAGGGTCTCGACCCGAAATGTCACCTATTCCTTTTCTCCAGAGATGCTGCCTGACCCGTTGAGTTATCCCCAGCTTTATGTGTCGAACATGATTCACTGACTGGCAGACTTTTCATCATGTGCCAGCATCTTTGAAAATCCATTTGCAACAAACCCTCCATCACCGAAAGGCAGTGATATAAGAATTTCTGGATATTACAACAACATTGGTTGAGTTTGCAATGTGGTTAATCTGAGAGGTTACATACGGGAGGCAAGTTGGGAAATGAGGTCAGCAAAGTGAAGTTAACTTAAAGGTCATGTTAAGAGAGTCAATAAATCGATTTGGGATGTGTTTAGTTGCAAGCCATAGATAGCTGGAGTAAAGGTAAACATAGGAGGTTGTAAACCAGACTGAGTGCAATAAAACTGATTATCAGATAAAAGGAACCACTTTATAACTCGCATTTACAAGCCTGTCTAAAGAAGGGTGTCGACCCAAAACATCACCCATTCCTTCTCTCCAGAGATGCTGCCTGCCCCGCTGAGTTACTGGATCATTTTGTGTCTATCTTCGGTTTAAACCAGCATCTGCAGTTCCTTCCTACATACCTAGTTCAGTTTAGTTTAGTTTAGTTTAGAGATACAGCGCGGAAACAGGTCCTTCGGCTCACCGAGTCCGCGCCGACCAGCGATCCCCGCACACTAACACTATCCTACATGTTAGGGACGATTTACAATTTTACCGAAGCCAATTAACCTACACATCTGTGTGACCTTGGAGTGTGGGAGGAAACCAGAGCACCCGGAGAAAACCCACGGAGGTCACAAACTTTGTACAGACAGCACCTGTGGTCAGGATGGAACCCGGGTCTCTGGCGCTGTGAGGCAGCAACTCTACCGCTGTACCACTGTGCCACCACCATAATGGGGAAGCACGGCGGGAAATGAGGCCAACAAAGTCAAGGTAACTTAAAGGTCTTATTAGGAGAGTCAATAAATCGATTTGGGGTGTGTTTAAATTGCAAGGCATAGATAGCTGGAGTAAAGGTAAACATTAGAGGTTGTAAACCAGGCTGAGGGCAATAAAACTGATCATGGGATAAGAGGAACCACTTTGTAACTTACATTTACAAGACAGTTGGGAGAATGCTTTTCTAACCATCAGAAAGAAAAGTCCAAGATGTCAGTTAACTAGAGGCAACTCCATTAAAGATAAAACAAAGACGACTAAAAATGTTGATTACTGATGAATTATTTTTTTAAATGTACAATCTGCATTTGACGATTGTATTGCAGCATGTATCACATTCTGTGTGGGTCAGGCAGCATCCCTGGAGAGAAGGAATTGGTGATGTTTCGGGCTGAGACCCTTCTTCAGAATTCGCAAACGTCACCCTTTCCTTCTCCCCAGAGATGCTGCCTGTTTCTCCAGCCTTTTGTGTCTATCTTTGGTTTATCCAGCATCTGCAGTTCTTTCCTACATATAAAGTTCTGTGAATGTTTTGAGTCTGTGAAGCACTTTTGGGTCTCAGAGCTTTCCATTATATATTGCTCAGGCCTGAAAAATCAAACCTGCCCGAAACACTCACCACGACTGTATGGAATTTTCATTGTGTGGTGTCCAGATCTGAGCCGTAATTAAATGAGAGACTGGGTTTCCAGATGAAAGCCAGTTTCAGGGTTTAGGTCAAACACACAGTCCGACAGTTTGGGTCTCAACCCGAAACGTCACTTATTCCTGTTCTCCAGAGATCCCGCCCAACCCACTGAGTTCATAAGGTCAGCCATGATCATATTGAATGGCAGTGCTGGCTCGAAGGGCCGAATGGCCTACTCCTGCACCTATTTTCTAGATTTTTATGTTTCTGTGTAACCTGACAAATATGTCGTGTTGAGAGATCTAAAACTTTGAACCGATTCTATAAAGTCATAGAATCACACAGCAGAGATAAAGGCCCATCAGCCCGACTCGTGTGCCGACCAAGATGTCCCATCTAGGCTAGTCCCATTTCCACACATTAGTTCCATATCCTTATAAATCTTTCCTATCAATAACCTTGTCCAAATGTTTATTAAATGTTGTTATCTACCTTAATTAATTCCTCTGGCAGCTCTTTCCATATAATCTCCATCCTCTGAGCCAGAAGACTTCCCCTCGACTTCCCATTAAGTATTTCTGCTCTTGCCTTAGACATGTCCGCCTGTTCTTGGTTCCCCTGTCTTTGGAAAAAAGCCAATGTACACTCACCCTCTCCTCATGGTTGTTTACACCTCTACTAAGTCACCCCTCATCCTCCTGTGCTCCAAGGAATAAACCTCTAGCCTTCCCAAGCTCTCCTTATAGCTCAGGCTGTCAAGTCATGGCAACATCTTCATTAATCTTCTCTGCACTCTCTCTGGCTTCATGGCATCATTCCCATAGCATGGACACAAAAACTAAACATAATACTTTCAGTGTTGCCTAACTCACAACTTGTACAAATGTAACATAATGTTCCAACTTCAACACTCTATACACTTGCTGATGAAGGCCTTCTTTACCACTCTATCTACCTGAAATGCCATTTTCAGGGAACCATGTACTTGTACTCCCGCGATATGATACGATACGATATGATATGATACGATACGATACGATACGATACGATAGAACTTTATTCATCCCCAGAGGGAAATTCGTCTGCCGACAGTCACAACACACAACAAGGTACACGAAAACTTGAAATGAACTTGAAACAGATGCTTCTGCTCTGCGACACACATTCTCTAGGCCCCTACCATTCACTGTGACGGTCCTGACCTGACTTGAGTTCCCAAAATCCAAAACGTCACACTCACCTGAATTAAACTGTGTTTGCCATTCCTCAGCCCACTTGACCATCTGATCAAGATCCTGCTGTAACTGATAACCATCTTTACTATCTACCATACCCTGAAACATGTAACCCTGGTGTGTGATCCCTCCATACACTCTGCCTCTATATACCTATATACTCTGTATCCTCTGGACACCTCCACTGGCACATGCTTCCCCTGTATTTACCCTCTGTGTATTCTTTCTCCTTATCTCCCCTCGGTGATGAGGAAGTTATGAGTTCATCAGAGTTGGTGATGTCGGTGGAGGGATAAATACTGCCCCAGTCTCCAGGAAGGACTGAAGATAGACGCAAAAAGCTGGAGTAACTCAGCGGGTCAGACAGCAGCACGGGAGAAAAGGAATTGGTGACGTTTCGGGCCGAGACCCTTCTTCAGACTGAGAGTCAGGGGAAAGGGAAACGGGAGATATGGATGGTGATGTGGAGACATATAGAACAAATTAATGAAAGGTATGCAAAAAAGTAACGATAGAGGAAACAGACCATTGTCAGCCGTGGGCTAGGTGAAAATGAGTTACAGATAATGAGACTCAACAGGACGACTTTGAAGTTGGTACGATTTGGGCGGGGGGAGGGACGGAGAGAGCAAGGGTTACTTGAAGTTAGAGAAATCATTATTTTTTACCACTGCCCAGGAAGACCTTGTTTGCAATAGTGCCGTGGAACTGTCCACCTCAGAGTGCTGAAGATGCTGCCCAAACCAATCCACCTCTGGCACTGTGGCACTCGGTCAGCTCAGTGAGGTTGGATGGGTCTGCTGCCACCTCAAGGTTTCTGTTGTCCTGGGGAAAGGCGTGGAGTGGGAGCAGGCAGTGGGCGAGGCATTGGGAAGGTTGTTACTCGGGAGGAGGTGTAAGGAGCCTGGGCCAACAAGTTCCCGACCCACGTGGGCTACCAAGGCCGCACGGTGTGGCTGCTGATCCTGGCACCATCTCATTAAACCCATCTCCATCCTCTGCCATCCCCAGGTTTGTATCGGCACTGCCAGCACTTGCTATTTTTATTACCTATCAGAACATAACGAGTTTTATTACTTCCACACAGCCTGCGGCAGATCTGGTCAATTTTTAAACCTTAGGAATCAAGAATAGATATGATAAACTGATCAGCAGCAGTGGGTTTTAAACATGATGTGTAACTGACAGGCAGTCTGACTGTGATTGCCTGCAAGCTCGGCAAAAAATATTGAAGCCTTTGACATCTTTTATTCTTAAATATTTACTTGATGGAATCTATCCCTCCCGCTCTCCACAACCCCTTTCCAAATCAACTCCAATTTCTCCTCTCTCCGTCACTCCCTCTTCTATAATTCATTCCATCCCTGCATTTTGGTTTAGTTTAGTTTAGTTTAGAGATACAGCGTGGAAACAGGCCCTTCAGCCCACTGAGTCCATGCCAACCAATGATCACCCATACACTGATCTCCCGGTGGCTGAGCACTACAACTCCCCCTCCCACTCCCAGTCTGACCTTTCTGTCATGGGCCTCCTCCAGTGCCATAGTGAGGCCCACCGGAAATTGGAGGAACAGCACCTCATATTTCGCTTGGGCTGCTTGCAGCCCAGTGGTATGAACATTGACTTCTCCAACTTTAGATAGTTCCTCTGTCCCTCTCTTCCCCTCCCCCTTCCCAGTTCTCCCTCTATCTTCCTGTCTCCACCTATATCCTTCCTTTGTCCCGCCTCCCTGACATCAGTCTGAAGAAGGGTCTCGGCCCGAAACGTCACCCATTCCTTCTCTCTTGAGATGCTGCCTGACCTGCTGAGTTACTCCAGCATTTTGTGAAATAAATACCCATACACTAGTTCTATGTTAAGCAAGTTTTGCATCCTACAATTTTTACAGAGACCAATTAACCTACAAACCTGCACATCTTTGGAAAGTGGGAGGAAACCAGAGCATCTGGAAAAAACCTATGCAGTCACGGGGAGAACTTACAAACTCTGTACAGACAGCACCCGTAGTCAGGATCAAACCTGAGTCTCTAGCGCTGTGAGGCAGCAACTCTACCATTGCCCCACCATGCCTTGCCGGTTCCATTTTATAACCGCTATCACTGTTTTAGGTTCCTTATCTAATTTCTTCTCTCCATCTATCGACTCCTTCGACTTAGAATGAAAGGATTAACGAGGATTAATTCCTAGAACACAAGATTTCACATCAAATATAGGATCAAAACGATAGGTTTTTAATAGTGATCAGAATGTCGTAAAAACCAACACAGTGCCAGAGATGCAGGTCCTTCGATCCTGGCCTCGGGTGCTGTCTGTGTGGAGTTTGCACGTTCTCCCCCGTGACCGCGTGGGTTTCCTCCGGGTGATCCAGTTTCTTCCCACATCCCAAAGACATGCGGGTTTGTAGGTTAACTGGCCCTCTTGTCCCTCATGTGTTGGGAGTGGATGGCAGAGCGGCATAACATGGAACAAGTGATGGCCTGCATGGACTCGGTGGGTCAAACAGCCTGTTTCCAGGTTGTATCTCTAAACTAAACTAAACTAGTGTATGGGTTGCTCAAAGTCAGCGCTTAGTCTGTGGTCGAAGGGTCTGTTTCTACACTGTATCTCTAAACCAAACTAAACTTTAAAGTGGAGCATGGAGAGTATAGATCAAATACAGATCAAATTCCCTTTGCTAGTAGATGTTGGTGAAACAGATGAGTTTCTAATAGGATTCAGTGGATTTGTGGTTACCATCTTTTGAATCTAGATTTATTTAAATTCAGTATTAGCTATATTTGTGTCAAATGTTTGGGAATAAGACTCTCTGTCATATGAACTCTAATAACAGACCTGTTATTCTCAACTAACACAATTTGGAATACAGCCCCACCATCTTCTCCGAACTGAGCGATCACTCTGACAGGTGAATAATATATTTAGTTGATAATGGTTAATTTTCCCTGCCATTCTCCCGTACGAAAGTCATTTCATTCCTTCCTGGAATTTCACAAAAGCACATCACCATCTCTCTCCTGTCGACTGCTTCATATACTTTCTCCAAGAATTTAATTAACTTTACTAGATGTGACTTACTGTCTACAAATCCATGTTGGCTCCATAATCAGCTCAGATTTCCCTTTGTGCTTTCTCCCCCTGCCTTGAATTACAGATTCCAATAAATGTCCAACAACAGGTGTGAGGCGAACACATCTATAATTTCCTGGATTCGCTCTTTCACCTTTAATATGCAGTGGAGTTTCATCTGCAATTTCCCAATCTAAAGTGACATTCATGAATCGAGAGAGTTTTGAAAGTCGTGAGCGAAGGCATCAGGAATTGACTCAAACTGTTCAAACTAGGGCTGAGAGCTCTCAACACCTGAGGATTCGGCTTTTATTGTTAAACTATTTACTTGCTTGGATAACACGTTTCAGCCCCTGAATTATCTTTACCATCCCTTCAGAGTTGGCCTATTGACCTCTTTCTCAATTTCAAATCTGTGTGAAGGATCATTCAATATCTATTTTTTCTGTTTTCTTATTTTCATTTGCTATGGAACACAGAACAAGAACAGCACAGGAACAGGCCCTTCAGACCATGGAGTGGTGAGGGGCCAGTGGGCGATTAGTGGCTCGAGGAGGGGTGAAGGTCAATGGACACATGGATCCAGGTGAGAGTGGGGAGCAGTCAGGTTCCTCCAGCAGATAGTTTGCCAATGAGCAATTGGCCCGGAATAGGAAATATAAGAAATGATTCAGATTTAAGACTTTTCCCAGCACAAACTATTTCCTGGATTCCCTCCTTCGACTTTAATAAACAGAGGAGATTCATCTGCAAGTTTCATCTATCTAAAGGAATTGTTCAGTGCAGGAAGGAACTCCAGATGCTGGTTTAAACCAAAGATAGACACAAAAAGCTGGAGTAACTCGACGGGTCAGACAGCATCTCTGGAGACAAGGAATAGGTGACGTTTCGGGTCTGGCAGAGGAAGGGTCTAGACCCGAAACGTCACCTATTCCTTTTCTCCAGAGATGTTGCCTGACCCGCTGAGACACTCCAGCTATTTTGGGACGAAAGAAATTGTTCGTTCTCTAAGATTTCCAGCATCAGTCATCCAGTTTTGAGTTTCTAACAAAGGATTCACTCGTTATAGTATATGTTCCTTTACTGTTAGATTATTGACAATGACTTCTTTCACTCATTCCTAATTTAGTTTTTTGCAGCTCCTTTAAAAAGGGAAAGTCTGCTCTCCCCATTAAAAGCCCAAATTTCAAACAATCTCTCAATTATTGAACTATTTTTAAAGGAATAATTCTTGCATATTCCTTTTGCATATTTCCCTGTCGAACGCTGAGGGATCATGTTTACATATCCAAGGAACTATAAATATGCAACCGATGACTAAAAATAAATTGAATACATTTGAGAAAATTTCGATTTCAAATATAACAAACAGATATTCTTGTCTGTCAGAATAATTTCAAATATTGCCAAATTAATGAATTTGTGAAACTTGAAAAGGTGAACTATTGTGTCTTGGATAAATAATGAAAATGTGGATGTCAGATTTCTAGAAGGTCTATTTCATTCTTTGCTTATTTACTCATTTCGGGCATGAAAGAACTTGTATTTATCCAGCAGTTTATCACTTCACCCAGAAACACCCCTGGGCATTTTGCATGCAATGAGCTACATTGCACAGTTACTGATATGACGTGAACAAAATCTGCCAAGGTTTGGTTTAGTTTTAAGTTATTTTTTCCCATTGTGAATGTCAGAGAAAGGCCATTGCTGTTTGTCAAAGGTGGTGGTGGGATGGGGTGCGAAGGTGGTCCTTGTGCTGTTCAAACCAGGTGGCAAAGTCCATCCCACACTTCTGCCAGTTCTTGCTCCACAGATGGTCCAGATAGGTTTCCAGTCACTGAGTCATGAATGTGACCTTCAGAGGAGGAGTTGCTTTATTGATTCAGGAGGACGTCACGACAATCGTTCAAGATGACATTTTTGATGGTTCGTCCAGTGAACCTAAATGGGTGGAGCTGACAAATAAAAGGAGATGATTGTCTTGTCGGGAAAATACTACAGACCAAAGATACTAGAGGAGCAAGATGAACCACTCCGTCAAAATCGCCTATACTGAAGTGCAGGACGCAAAGGAGCATAACGTCCGCCATCTTAGTAAGCAAAACCCGCCATCCGTTATGCCTCTCGCAGTGTAATCAGTGTTGTGGGGGAACAGTATGTGTGATGATACCATAAAAATGCAGAATATATCTCATCTATCAACTCACAGATTTTTGTTATTTTTCTTTTTAAATGTTTCTTCAAGTTTCTGCATATTAAAATGGCGCCGTGACATACTACGGCTTTTAGGGTGGAGTGGTCTATCTTGCTCTGCTCTGTTATCTTTGCTATAGACCCCTAACTAATCAAAAGGAATTAGAAGAGCAAATGTGTCAGGAGATTGCAGGCAGCTGCAAGACAAATAGAGTTGCCATTGTAGGGGATTTTAACTTTCCCAATACAGGCTGGGGCTGCCCTAACATCAAGTGCTTAGATGGGATGGAATTTGTCAAATGTGTTCCTTAGTCAATATACAGAGGGAGAGGGTAAAGTTTGATCTACTCTTAGGAAATTGGGAAGGCCAAGTAACAGAAGAGTCTGTGGCTGAGCCATTTGGGACCAGCGATCACGGTTGTTGTAGCTTTAAAATAGTAGAGGATAAAAGCGGCACGGTGGCGCAGTGGTAGAGTTGCTGCCTTACAGCGCTTACAGCGCCAGAGACCCAGGTTCGATCCCGACTGCTTTTGCTGTCAGTACGGAGTTTGTACGTTCTCCCCGTGACCTGCGTGGGTTTTCTCCGAGATCTTTGGCTTCCTCCCACACTCCAAAGACGTACAGATTTGTAGGTCAATTGGCTTGGTGTATGTGTAAATTGTCCCTGTAAATTATAGGATAGTGTTAATGTGCGGGGATCGCGGGGTCGGTACGGGCTCGGTGGGCCGAAGGGCCTGTTTGCATGCAATATCTCTAAACTAAATTAAAAAGGATGGGGCTGGTCCACAAGTTAAAGTTCTCAACTGGGGCTAGGGCCAACTTGGATGGTACTGGATGGGAACTTGCAAAGGATGATTGGAGTAGATTGTTTGTGGGCAAAGGAAGGTCCGGAAAGTGGGATGCTTTTTCTGAGTGTGATGATGACAGTTCAAAGCGTGCATGGTCCTGCTGAGGTGAAGGACAAGGCTGATGGGAGTAAGGAAGCATGGATGACGGAGGTGGAATGAGCGCACGGTGGGGGCCGGAACTCAGGCCGCGCGATAGATGGAAGTTGGCGAGGACGCACCATCGAGAGAACAAAGGGAGACCCGGTGTGAGGAGGCCGCCGAGATACCGGGCGGTCACGGTGGCGCAGCGGTAGAGTTGCTGCCTTACAGCGAATGCAGCGCCGGAGACTCAGGTTCGATCCTGACTACGGGCGCCATCTGTACGGAGTTTGTACGTTCTCCCCGTGACCTGCGTGGGTTTTCTCCGAGATCTTCGGTTTCCTCCCACACTCCAAAGACGTACAGGTATGTAGGTTAATTGACTGGGTAAATGTAAATATTATCCCTAGTGGGTGTAGGATAGTGTTAATGTGCGGGGATCGCTGGGCGGCACAGACTCGGTGTGCCGAAGGGCCTGTTTCCACGCTGTGTCTCTAAATAACAAAGGGGTACTCTGCATGGGGGGGCCGAGAATGAAGAGGGACTATTGGAACCACATTGAACACCCTGTAACTTTGTTGGCGCCCTATAGATGGCGACTCTTTGCATACCTTATGTACCGTATGCAAAACAAAGAATTTCACTGTGATAATAATGTCACATGTGATAATAAGGTATCAATCATTCATGATGAGAGAAATTGAGGTTCCGGTTAGGAGAAATAAGGGGGCATGGGCCAGGTTTAGGCAGCTGGAATCAAGTGTATCCCTGGAGGAGTTTTGGGGAATGAGGAGCACACTTAAGAAGGAAATCAGGAGGGCAAAGAGAGGGCAAGATGTAATCCTGGCAGATGAGATCAAGGAGAATGCAAAGGAATTTTCTAAGTACATTCAGAGAAAGAGAGTAACTAGAAAGAGATTAGGAATTCTCAGAAAGCAAAGTGGTCAGGATGTATAGGAGATGAGCACGGTCCTCAATTAGTATTTTCCTCTGTTTTTACCGTGGAGAAAGATATGAAGACTGGGAAAGTTGGGACTATTAATGGAGATGTCTTGGAGACAGTCCCTGTTACAGTCAAGGAGGTGCTGGTCGTCCTAAGGCATATGAAGTAAGATAAACCTCCAGGGCTGATCGTGTATATCTGGGGACACTGTGGGAAGATAGCGAAGAAACTGCAGGAGCTCTGAGTGAGATTTATGAATCGTCATTAGAGATGGGTGACTGGAGGGTGGTGTGCCTCGATTTAAGAAGGGTTACAAGGAAAAGCATGGGGACTATAGACCAGCGAGCCTAACACCTGTGGTAGATAGTTTACTGGAGAGGATTCTGAGGGATAAGATATATGTGCATTTGGAGACTGATTAGGGATAACCAACATGTTTTTTTTTGTGTGGGCGATTGTGTCTCATGAATTTGATTGAATTTTTTGAAGAAGCCGATAAAGACAAGGCCATAAACGTTATTTATATGGACTTATTTGATAAGATTCTGCAACGCCTTGCATCCAGGGAGAGCTTGTTGCCAGAAAATGGCAGAGTGCCACCAGTGGAAGAGAGAATACTGTTTGTATTGTAGTGTGATGCTCAAAGGAAAACTGGTTGAAGTTCGAGTTGCAAGGGTAGGTTTAGTTTAGTTTAGTATAGAGATACATCACGGAAACTGGCCCTTTCTTCCCATCGGGTCCACACCGACCATCGATCCCCGCACATTAACACTATCCTATACCCACTAGGGACAATTTTGTTTTACATTTACCAAGCCAATTAATCTACAAACCTGTACGTCTTTGGAGTGTGGGAGCAAACCGAAGATCTCAGAGAAAACCCATGCAGGTCATGGGGAGAACGTACAAACTCCGTACAGACAGCACCCGTAGTCAGGATGGAACCCGGGTCTCCGGCGCTGCATTCGCTGTAAGGCAACAACTCTGCCACTGGGCCATCTCTGTCTAGAGAACAGAATGACTCACTGTGGGTATTCATTATCAGGATTTTCAGACTGATGTGTTTTGCTCTTTCTTTAACTCTATGAAACAGGATTAGCAAGATTGCCAGAAAAAAGTGCAGATAACTATTGAAGCCAATGTCTGATAGTAACACCCAATGGAGGTTTCCGCCGATAACTTATCACTGATACCCTATTGGGAATGTTCCAGAACAACCGAACAGCATCACCAAATGCTGGTTCAATCCATCACCAAAGGGTTACATTCCAGAGGTGAAGTGAGAGAGACTGCCCTTGATGTCAAGGCAATAATTGCTTGAGTGTGGTATCAAGAGACACTGACAAAACTGATATCAATGAACATTGAGGGGAAAACATTTCAGAGATTGGGTTTATACATGAAGCAGGTGGTTGTGGTTGGTGAAGGTTGATTATCCCAGCCCCAGGACCCCCTAAGGTCTCACCTTAAACCTACAACCTCTAGTTTAGTTTAGAGATGCAGTGCGGAAACAGGCCCTTTGGCCCACTGGGCCCACACTGACCAGCGATCCCCGCACATTCACACACTTTCCTACACACACTAGGGATAATTTTTTTAACGTTTTTTACATTCATACCAAGCCAATTAACCTACAAACCTGTACGTCTTTGGAGTACAGGAAGAAACCGAAGATCTTCGAGAAAACTAATGCAGGTGACGAGGAGAAGGTACAAACTCCGTACAGACAGCTCCCGTAGTGGGGATCAAAATCAGGTCTCTGCGCTGTGAGGCAGCAACTCTACCGCTAGGCCACCGTACCGCCCGAAAGTTCTTGATTAAACGTATCTTGGGAAAAAGAGTCTGTACATTAACCATATCTATTCCCCTCATAATTTTATACACATCTGTAAGATCACCCTTCAGCCCCCTGTGCTCCAAGGAATAAAGACCTAGCCAACCCAACCTCTCCCCATAGCTCAGGCCCTTGAGTCCTGGCAACTGCCTTGTAAATCTTCACTGCACTCCCACCAGCTAAATGGCATCTGTCCGGGAGCAGGGTGGCCATGAGTGTGGTTCTCCAAGATCCCACCTCACCAATGTCGTACAATTGTAACATAACATCAAAACTTCTATCCTCAGCTCCCTGACTGATGCAGGACAGTGTTCCAAAAGCCTTCTTCACCACCCTATCCACCTATGATGCAACTTTCAGGGACCTATGTACCTGTACTCCTAGATCCGTCTGCTCAACAACATTCCCAATCACTGATCATCTCATCTACTCAAGAATTTAGTTCAAAATGTCTTATTTACCTTCATGAATGGATGTATGGATGTATTTATTCACAAAATGCTGGAATAACTCAGCAGGTCAGGCAGCATCTCGGGAGAGAAGGAATGGGTGACGTTTCGGGTCGAGGCCCTTCCTCAGTGGATGTATGTATGTATGAGAAAATAACTGCAGATGCTGGTACAAATCGATTTATTCACAAAATGCTGGAGTAACTCAGCAGGTCAGGCAGCATCTCGGGAGAGAAGGAATGGGTGACGTTTCGGGTCGAGACCCTTCTTCAGACTGATGTCGGGGGTGGGACAAAGGAAGGATATAGGTGGAGACAGGAAGATAGAGGGAGCTCTGGGGAGGAGGAGGGGAAGGGAGGGACAGAGGAGCTATCTGAAGTTGGAGAAGTCGACGTTCATACCAACGGGCTGCAAACTGCCCAGGCGAAATATGAGGTGCTGCTCCTCCAATTTCCGGCGGGCCTCACTATGGCACTGGAGGAGGCCCATGACAGAGAGGTCAGACTGGGAATGGGAGGGGGAGTTAAAGTGCTGGGCCACCGGGAGATCAGTTGCGTTAATGCGGACCGAGCGCAGGTGTTCAGCGAAGCGATCGCCGAGCCTGCGCTTGGTTTCGCCGATATAGATAAGTTGACATCTAGAGCAGCGGATGCAATAGATGAGGTTGGAGGAGGTGCAGGTGAACCTCTGTCTCACCTGGAAAGAATGTTTGGGTCCTTTGATGGAGTTGAGGGGGGAGGTAAAGGGACAGGTGTTGCATCTCGTGCGGTTGCAAGGGAAAGTGCCCGGGGTTAGGGTGGTTTGGGTAGGAAGGGACGAGTGGACCAGGGAGTTGCGGAGGGAACGGTCTCTGCGGAACGCAGAGAGAGGAGGGGATGGGAAGATATGGCCAGTGGTGGGGTCCTGTTGTAGGTGACGGAAATGTTGGTGGATGATATGTTGGATCCGCTGGCTGGTGGGGTGGAAGGTGAGAACGAGGGGGATCCTGTCCTTGTTGCGAGTGGGGGGATGGGGAGCAAGAGCGGAGCTGCGGGATGTAGAAGAGACCCTAGTGAGAGCCTCATCTATAATGGAGGAGGGGAAGCCCCGTTTTCTGAAAAACGAGGACATCTCGGAAGCCCTAGTCTGAAACACCTCATCCCGGGCGCAGATGCGGCATAGACGGAGGAATTGGGAGTAGGGGATAGACTTTTTGCAGGGGACCGGGTGGGAAGAAGTGTAGTCCAGATAGCTGTGCGAGTCGGTGGGCTTGTAATAAATGTCCGTCACTAGTTTTTCTCCTGTGATGGAGATGGTGAGGTCCAGAAACGGGAGGGAGATGTCAGAGATAGTCCAGGTATATTTAAGGGCAGGATGGAAATTGGAGGCGAAGTTGTATTGTAGTGTGATGCTCAAAGGACAACTGGTTGAAGTTCGAGTTGCAAGGGTAGGTTTAGTTTAGTTTAGTATAGAGATACATCACGGAAACTGGCCCTTTCTTCCCATCGGGTCCGCACCGACCATCGATCCCCACACACTAACACTATTCTATACCCACTAGGGACAATTTTGTTTTACATTTACCAAGCCAATTAATCTACAAACCTGTACGTCTTTGGAGTGTGTGAGGAAACCGAAGATCTCGGTGAAAACCCATGCAGGTCACGGGGAGAACGTACAAACTCCGTACAGACAGCACCCGTAGTCAGGATGGAACCCGGGTCTCCGGCACTGCCTTCCCTGTAAGGCAACCACCTCCGTCCATAGAACAGAATGACTCACTGTGGGTATTCATTATCAGGATTTTCAGACTGATGTGTTTTGCGCTTTCTTGAACTCTATGAAACAGGATTAGCAAGATTGCCAGAAAAAAAGTGCAGATAACTATTGAAGCCAATGTCTGATAGTAACACCCAATGGAGGTTTCCGCTGATAACTTATCACTGATACCCTATTGGGAATGTTCCAGAACAACCGAACAGCACCACCAAATGCTGGTTCAATCCATCACCAAAGGGTTACATTCCAGAGGTGAAGTGAGAGAGACTGCCCTTGATGTCAAGGCAATAATTGCTTGAGTGTGTTATCAAGAGACACTGACAAAACTGATATCAATGAACATTGAGGGGAAAACATTTCAGAGATTGGGTTTATACATGAAGCAGGTGGTTGTGGTTGGTGAAGGTTGATTATCCCAGCCCCAGGACCCCCTAAGGTCTCACCTTAAACCTACAACCTCTAGTTTAGTTTAGAGATGCAGTGTGGAAACAGGCCCTTTGGCCCATCGGGTCCACACTGACCAGCGATCCCCGCACATTCACACACTTTCCTACACACACTAGGGATAATTTTTTTAACGTTTTTTACATTCATACCAAGCCAATTAACCTACAAACCTGTACGTCTTTGGAGTACAGGAAGAAACCGAAGATCTTGGAGAAAACTAATGCAGGTGACGGGGAGAAGGTACAAACTCCGTACAGACAGCTCCCGTATTGGGGATCAAAATCAGGTCTCTGCGCTGTGAGGCAGCAACTCTACCGCTAGGCCACCGTACCGCCCGAAAGTTCTTGATTAAACGTATCTTGGGAAAAAGAGTCTGTACATTCACCATATCTATTCCCCTCATAATTTTATACACATCTGTAAGATCACCCTTCAGCCCCCTGTGCTCCAAGGAATAAAGACCTAGCCAACCCAACCTCTCCCCATAGCTCAGGCCCTTGAGTCCTGGCAACTGCCTTGTAAATCTTCACTGCACTCCCACCAGCTAAATGGCATCTGTCCGGGAGCAGGGTGGCCATGAGTGTGGTTCTCCAAGATCCCACCTCACCAATGTCTTGTACAATTGCAACATAACATCACAACTTCTATCCTCAGCTCCCTGACTGATGCAGGACAGTGTTCCAAAAGCCTTCTTCACCACCCTATCCACCTATGATGCAACGTTCAGGGACCTACGTACCTGTACTCCTAGATCTGTCTGCTCAACAACATTCCCAATCACTGGTCATCTCATCTACTCAAGAATTTAGTTCAAAATGTCTTATTTACCTTCATGAATGGATGTATGGATGTATCTATTCACAAAATGCTGGAATAACTCAGCAGGTCAGGCAGCATCTCGGGAGAGAAGGAATGGGTGACGTTTCGGGTCGAGGCCCTTCCTCAGACTGGATGTATGTATGTATGTATGTATGTATGTATGTATGTATGTATGTATGTATGTATGTATGTATGTATGTATGTATGTATGTATGTATGTATGTATGTATGTATGTGTGTATGTGTGTATGTGTGTATGTATGTGTGTATGTATGTATATGTTTGTGTGTATGTATATATATATATATATATACATGTAGATGAGATAAAGTTTGTGAATTAATTGATGAGTCGCAGAGAAGGAGTAGGAATAAATAAGTGTATACTTCCTCCTGCTCCTTTTCGAACATGTAAGATTTAATTTGTGTTGTTTATGAGAATTTATTCATTGAGTTTTTTATAGGTTTATCATTCATTTCATTTTATTGTTATTTTGTTTTTTTTAAATCTTTTCTTTTAAGTAAACCTACAACCTCTAGTTTAGTTTAGTTTAGTTTAGAGATACAGCGTGGAAACAGGCCCTTCACCTACTGAGTCCGCACCGACCTGTGATCCCCGCACATTAACACTATCCTACACACACTAGGGACAATTTACACATGCACCAAGTGAATTAACCCACAAACCTGTACGTCCTTGGAATGTGGGAGGGAACCCAACATCTCGGAGAAAACCCACACAGGTCACGGGGAGAACGTACAAACTCCGTACAAACAGCAGGATCGAACCCGGATCTCTGGCACTGTAAGGCAACAACTCTACCGCTGCACCACCATGTCGCTGTAGTTATGCATTTGATGCTTGCCGTTATTGCAGCAATAATGTTTTGATGGGAAATGGTCTCAGTTTATCAGCATTCTCTAAGGATAGTGAATCTGTTTCATTCTGGTGACGACTTCCACGTGAACATGTGCAAAAGCTGTTGGGGACAGAGGCAGACTGAGTGGAACCATGGTTACTGCCTCTGTGTGGGCCGATCGTTCTTGCTGACAGGAGTCTCGAGCAGAAACGGGCAGATAAATTCCACCATGGAGACACAAGAAACCGCTAATTTTGGAATCTGGAGACAAACACAAGATGCTGGAGGAATGTATTGGATTAGGCAGCACCCAGGAAGGAAATGGACACACAACGTCTGTGTCTGGTGGGGATCCTAATTCTACAAAGGGGGAGAAAGCTGGAAAAGAGAGGTGGGATGGGAGGATGTGACAAAGCCTTACAAGTGATAGGTGGGTACAGGAGAAGGGGGAATGACTGACTGATGTATGGAATAAGTGACAAAGATTGGAGTTGAAAAGGAGCCAAAAGGGTGTCAGATCAGGAGAGAAGAGGGGGAGTGAAATGTAAAGCCAGTGGGATGGGGTATGGGTGAAGGGGACAGGGGGAAGGGTGAGACCGGAGAACAGGGAAATGGGGACTAAGGATTGGGAGATTGTAAGCTTCCCAAGCAGAATATGAGGTGCTGTTCCTCCAGTTTGCATGTGGCCTCACTCTGGCAATGGAGGAGGCTCAGGACAGAAAGGTCAGTGTGGGAAAATAGACACAAAAAGCTGGAGTATCTCAGCGGGTGAGACAGCATCTCTGGAGAAAAGGAATAGGTGACATTTCGGGTCAACACCCTTCTTCAGACCGAGAGACAGGGGAAAGGGAAACGGAGATACAGACGGTGATATAGGACAAATGAATGAAAGATATGCAACAAAAAAAACAATGATAAAGGAAACAGGCCATTGTTAGCTGTGGGCTAGGTGAAAACGCAGTGCAGACAATGAGACTCAACAAGACGACTTTGGGTGGGGGAGGGACGGAGAGAGAGGTGATGAAAGGGTGACTTGGAGTTAGAGAAATCAATACTTATAACATATAACATATAACATATAACAACTACAGCATGGAAACAGGCCTGTCTGGCCCTACCAGTCCACGCCGACCATTCTCCCTGACCTAGTCTCATCTACCTGCACTCAGACCATAACCCTCTAATCCCCTCTTATCCATATACCTATCCAATTTACTCTTAAATAATAAAATCGAGCCAGCCTCCACCACTTCCACCAGAAGCCCATTCCATACAGCCACAACCCTCTGAGTAAAGAAGTTCCCCCTCATGTTACCCCTAAACCTTTGTCCCTCAATTCTGAAGCTATGTCCCCTTGTTGGAATCTTCCCCACTCTCAAAGGGAAAAGCCTACCCACGTCAACTCTGTCCGTCCCTCTCAAAATTTTAAAAACCTCTATCAAGTCCCCCCTCAACCTTCTACGCTCCAAAGAATAAAGACCCAACCTGTTCAACCTCTCTCTGTAGCCTAAGTGCTGAAACCCAGGCAACATTCTAGTAAATCTCCTCTGTACCCTCTCCATTTTGTCGACATCCTTCCTATAATTTGGCGACCAGAACTGCACACCATACTCCAGATTCGGCCTCACCAATGCCCTGTACAATTTCAACATTACATCCCAACTTCTATACTCGATGCTCTGATTTTTGATTTTTTTTTTTTTATTTTTTTATTTTTTAAAAAGCATATGTACAAATCGAAATAATAAAAAACCACATTTGTTACAAAGTTCTTACATAGCTTCAATTTTTAAATTTTTGAAGAGAGAAAGTAAAAATAAGAATATAAAACTATAAACTTGGGAAGAGAGAGTAAGAGGGTTAAAAAAAAAAAAAAAAGGATCTAACAATAAAAATTAACGGGAGTAGATCCGGGAGACAAAAATCACAGCTGTACATCCAACCCCCAACTCAAGTTTCAACTTTTTATTTAAATTTTTTATTTTTTATTTTAGTCCTGTGCCAAACCCATTTACTTTTCTAAAAATTCAATAAATGGAGACCATATTTTTAAAAATAACTCAGGTTTGTCGATTAAGGCAAACCTTATTTTTTCCAAATGCAGGGTCTATGTCATTTCCATAGTCCACATTTTAATTGTGGGGGTTATTGGTTTTTTCCAAAATTTAAGTATTAGTTTTTTCGCAGTTATTAGACTGTAATCAAGAAAATGTACCTGACTTACTGTAAAATTTGTAGTATGTTCTGATAATCCTAATATAATTAATTTTGGGTCCATATCTAATTTTTTATTAATAACTTTAGAAACTATTTTAAAAATCTCCAACCAGAAGTTTTGCATTTTTATACAAGTTACGAAAATATGAGTTAAATTAGCTTCTTGAAATTGACATTTATCACACATAGGAGAGATACTAAGAAAATCCTATTTAATTTCGTCTTCGAATAATGTAATCTATGTATTATTTTAAATTGTATTAAGGAATGTCTAGTGTTCAATGAACAATGTTGTAAACTTTCATCCCATATATCTTGCATTATAAATTGATTCAATTCGTCCTCCCATGCTCGTCTATAAGATTCTGATAACGGAATGTCAATGTCAAGGAGAATATTGTAAATAAAAGATATTAATTTATTTGAGTTATAATGTCGATTCAGGCATACATCAAGTGTTTCTGGACCTCTAAACTTATATTCTTGCATGTGTGATTTTACATAATCTCTAAGTTGTAAATATCTAAAATAATTATTAACATGTAATCCGTACTTCTGCTGTAACTCCTGAAACGAAAGAAAAGTTCCCTTATGATAAAGATCTCCCACACTTTTGATTCCATAACTTTTCCATTGAGCAAAGCCTCTATCTAAGACAGACGGTTTAAAAGAAGGATTATTCGCAATAGGAAGGAAAACAGATAATTTACTCAATTTTAACGTAAGCTTTAATTGTTTCCAGGTACGGATAACACTATGTATAATGGGATTACCTCCATATGTTTTTTTATTTAAATTTATTGGAGCTAAGAGGATCGCACCAATATCGAATGGTAAACAATCCTCTTTCTCCATCTTTAACCAATCCGGTTGTTGATCAGAATCATCCAACCAGCAGGTTATATTTTTAATATTAACCGCCCAATAATAAAATAAAAAGTTAGGTAAAGCAATTCCTCCATTAATTTTAGACTTACATAAGTGTCTTTTATTTATTCTATGAGTCTTGTAGTCCCAAATAAAATTAGTAACAATTGAATCAATTTTTTTAAAAAACTTTTTTGGAAGGTAGATCGGAATTGCTTGAAATAAGTATAGTAGCTGTGGAAGAAAGATCATCTTTATAGCATTACTACGACCAACTAATGATATAGGAAGTGTTTTCCAAAATTGGGCTCTGATTTATAAAGGCAAGCATACCAAACGCCTTCTTCACCACCCTATCCACATGAGATTCCACCTTCAGGGAACAATGCACAGTTATTCCCAGATCCCTCTGTTCCACTGCATTCCTCAATTCCCTACCATTTACCCTGTACGTCCTATTTTAATTTGTCCTACCAAAATGCAGCACCTCACACTTATCAGCATTAAACTCCATCTGCCATCTTTCAGCCCACCCTTCCAAAAGGCCCAAGTCTCTCTGTAGACTTTGAAAATCTACCTCACTATCAACTACTCCACCTATCTTAGTATCATCTGCATATTTACTAATCCAATTTGCCACACCATCATCCAGATCATTAATGTAAATAACAAACAACAGTGGACCCAACACAGATCCTTGGGGTACTCCACTAGACACTGGCCTCCAACTTGACATACAATTGTCAACCGTTACCCTCGGGTATCTCCCATTCAGCCATTGTTGAATCCATCTTGCAACCTCACTATTAATACCCAACGATTTAACCTTCTTAATCAACCTTCCATGTGGAACCTTGTCAAATGCCTTACTGAAGTCCATATAGACAACATCCACAGCCTTGCCCTTATCAATTTCCCTGGTAACCTCTTCAAAAAATTCAAGAAGATTAGTCAAACATGACCTTCCAGGCACAAATCCATGTTGACTGTTTCTAATCAGGCCTTGATTATCCAAATAATTATATATATTGTCCCTAAGTATCTTTTCCATTAATTTTCCCACCACAGACGTCAAACTAATAGGTCTATAATTGCTAGGTTTACTTTTAGAACCTTTTTTAAACAAAGGCACAACATGCGCAATGCGCCAATCTTCCGGCACCATCCCCGTTTCTAATGACGTTTGAAATATTTCCGTCATAGCCCCTGCTATTTCTGCACTAACTTCCCTCAATGTCCTAGGGAATATCCTATCAGGACCTGGAGACTTATCCACTTTTATATTTTTCAAAAGTGTCCGTACCTCCTCTTCTTTAATCCTCCTAATTTCCATCACTACTCTACTTGTTTCGCTTACCTCACATAATTCAATATCCTTCTCCTCGGTAAATACCGAAGAAAAGAAATTGTTTAATATCTCCCCCATTTCTTCCGGCTCAGCACATAGCTGTCCACTCTGACTCTCTAATGGACCAATTTTATCCCTCACTATCCTTTTGCTATTGACATATCTGTAGAACCCCTTGGGGTTTACTTTTACATTACTTGCCAAAGCAGCCTCATATCTTTTTTTCGCTTTTCTAATTTTCTTCTTAAGATTCCTTTTACATTCTTTATATTCCTCAAGAACCTCATTTACTCCCTGCCGCTTATATTTATTGTATATCTCCCTCTTTTTCCGAACCAAGTGTCCAATTTCCCTGGAAAACCACGGCTCTTTCAAATTATTATTCTTTCCTTTCCACCGAACAGGGACATAAAGACTCTGTATTCTCAAAATTTCACCTTTAAATATCCTCCATTTCTCTATTATATCCTTTTCATAAAACAAAAATTTCCATTTCACTCCTTTTAAATCCTTTCTCATCTCCTCAAAATTAGCCTTTCTCCAATCCAAAATCTCAACCCTTGGTCCAGATTTGACCTTCTCCATAATGATATTGAAACTAATGGCATTGTGATCACTAGACCCAAAGTGCTCCTCAACACATACCTCCGTTATACCGCTGCCCACGCGAAATATGAGGTGCTGTTCCTCCAATTTGCGTTTGGCCTCACTCTGACAATGGAAGAGACCTTGGACAGAAAGGTCAGTGTGGGAATGGGAAGGGGAATTAAAATGTTTGGTAACCAGGGGATCTGGTAGGCCCAGGCAGACTGAGTGAAGGTGTTCAGCGAAACAATCGCCCAGTCAACGTTTGGTCTCACCGATGCATAAGAATCCCTTGAAGACAGAAGCTGGGGAATTTATTATGGAGAACAAGGAAATGGCAGACGAGTTGAACAGGTACTTTGGATCTGTCTTCAATAAGGAAGGCACCAACAATCTCCCAGCTGTTCTAGTGGACAGAGGTCCTAGGGTAACGGAGGAACTGAAGGAAATCCACATTAGGCAGGAAATGATTTTGGGTAGACTGATGGGACTGAAGGCTAATAAATCCCCCGGGCCTGATGGTCTGCATCCCAGGGTACTTAAGGAAGTGGCTCTAGAAATTGTGGACGCATTGGTAATCATTTTCCAATGTTCGAGAGATTCAGGATCAGTTCCTGTGGATTGGAGGGTAGCTAATGTTATCCCACTTTTTAAGAAAGGAGGGAGAGAGAAAACGGGAAATTATAGACCAGTTAGCTTGACATCAGTGGTAGGGAAGATGCTGGAGTCAATTATAAAGGAAGAAATTGCGGAACATTTGGATAGCAGTAACAGGATCGTTCCGAGTCAGCATGGATTTACGAAGGGGAAATCATGCTTGATTAATCTTCTGGAATTTTTTGAGGATGTAACTAGGAAAATGGACAGGGGAGAGCCAGTGTATGTAGTGTACTTGGACTTTCAGAAAGTCTTTGATAAGGGCCCACATAGGAGATTGCTGCCTTACAGTGCCAGAGATCCAGATCCAATCCTGACTACGGGTGCTGTCTGCACGGAGTTTGTACGTTCTCCCCGTGACCTGTGTGGGTTTTCTCCAGGATCTTCGGTTTCTTCCTACAATCCAAGGAGCAGGTTAATTGGCTTGGTTTTGTTGTAAATTGTCCCGAGTGTGTATAGGATACTGTAAGTGTGCAGGCTCACTGGTCAGTGCGGACTCGGTGGGCCCAAGGGTCTGTTTCCGTGCTATCTCTCTAAACTAAACCTAAACCTGGGTTTGATCCTGACTACTTGTGCTGTCTGTACAGAGTTTGTGCATTCTCCCTGTGACCATGTAGGTTTTCTCCAAGTTCTCTGATTTCCTCCCACATTATAAAGACATGCGGGTTTGTAGGTTAGTTGACTTCTGTAAACTGTTCCTTGTGTGTAGGATAGTTCTCGCGTACTGGATGATCACTGGTCAGCATGGACTTGGTGGGCTGATGGCCTGTTCTCACGCTGTATCTCGAAACTGAACTAAACTAAAGTAATCTGCTCCCAAATTGAGTCTGTCCACTAGGACATCCGAGATGTCCATTATCTTTGGTACAGAAGGTTTCCACCCCACCGTTGTGGATGGAGCCCTCACCTGTGCCTCCTCTGTCTCCCACAGTTCTGCACTCATTCCCCTCAGATGGAACTAGGATAGGGTTCCCCTAGAACTCACCTTGCACCCCAGGAGCCTCGGCATCCAACACATCATTCTCTGACACTAAGAGGGCGGTGTGGTGGTGCAGGGGTAGAATTACTGCCTTACAGCGCCAGAGACCCGGGTTCGATCCTGACTACGGGTGCTGCCTGTGTGGAACTTGTACGTTCTCCCTGTGCCCGTGTGGGTCTTCTCCGGTTGCTCCGGCTTCATACCACACTCCAACATGGTACAGGTTTGTAGGATAATTGGCTTCTGTAAAATTGTAAATAGTCCCTAGTGTGTGGGGTAGTGCTAGTGTACGGGGTGACAATAAACAATAGACAATAGGGGCAGGAGGAGGCCATTCGGCCCTTCGAGCCAGCACCGCCATTCAATGTGATCATGGCTGATCATTCTCAATCAGTACCCCATTCCTGCCTTCTCCCCATACCCCCTGACTCCACTATCCTTAACAGCTCTATCTAGCTCTCTCTGGTCCAGCAGGTGATCGCTGGTCGGCATGGACTCGGTTGGCTGAAGGGCCTGTTTCTGCGCTGCATCTCCAAAGTGTAAAGTCTAAATTTCCATCACATTTCCATCACATTTCTCCTCCCTACTCCAATCAATCTGAAGGCAGTGTCCATCTGAAACATTGCCTGTCCATTCCCTCCGCAGAAGTTGCTCTATCCATTGAGTTCCTCCAGCGCTGTGTATATTGCAATTAAATTCTAACCTCCCTGTGTTTGCGCCAACTGTAATATCTCCTCCCACATTGCCCTCAGCACACCATCTGTTGATCATTACTGATCATTTGGATCCTCACAACATCCTGGGAAATTTAAGATGATCTGTTGACATGTGTGATGGCAACTGAACTGCCATTACCATATAGAAAAAAGCACCAAGTGCTGGAGTAACCCAGCGGGTCAGGCAGCATCCCTGAAGACCATGGATACCTGATGTATTGGGTCGGCACCCTTCAGCCACCACTTTTGTGGTGCAGCAATGCTCTCTGATCCACTGAGTTTAGTTTAGTTCGGCTCACCGGGTCCACGCCGACCAGCGATCCCCGCACACTAACATTATCCTACACACACTAGGGACAATTTTTACATTTACCCAGCCAATTAACCTACAATAGGCAATAGACAATAACAATAATAGACAAAACCTGCACGTCTTTGGAGTGTGGGAGGAAACCGAAGATCTTGGAGAAAACCCACGCAGGTCACGGAGAGAACGTACAGACTCCATAAAGGCAGCACCCGCAGTCAGGATCGAACCTGGGTCTGCGGCGCTGTAAGGCAGTAGCTCTACCACTGCGCCACCTCCTCAGGAACAGTGGTGCAGTGGTAGAGTTGCTGACTGACAGTGCCACAGACCCGAGTAAGATCCTCTGCAAGCTTTTCAACGTACCTCAGGGTACTTTGGTACACGTGACAATAAACTAAACTGAAACTGACTACGGGTGCTGCCTGTATGGAGTTTGTATGTTCTCCCCATGATCACGTGGGTTTTATTAAATGCCGCCATCGTATCTGCCTTCCCCACTGTCCTGGCGACATGTTCCAAGCACCCACCACTCTCGGTGTAACTCGTGCCCTGCACATGTCCTTCAAACCTTTGCCACTATCACTTTCATCAGCAAGATGCTGCAGGTGTTCCACCAATCGGTGGTGGCCGCTGCCATCTTCTTCGCTGCCATGTGCCGGGGCAGCAGGGCGAAGCACGGCAACAGGATTAACAAACTCATCAGGAAGGCTGGCTCCGTCCCCATCCTGGGGGTGGAGTTGGTTTCATGGGAGGTGGTCTTAGAGGGGAAGATGCTCCTCAAACTGCAGAGCATCCTGGACAATACAGCTCACCCCCTCCGTGGCACACTGGTCCACCTGAGGAGCACCTTCAGCAACAGACTGGCCCCACCAAGATACAGCACAGAACGCCACAGGAGATCCTTCTTCCCTGTGGCTATCAAACTGTACAACTCCTCCCCTTTCTGTCATGGGGTAGACTGACTCCCACCCAAATCTTTGCACATCCCCGATCCTTTCCATTCGTCACTTTAATTTCATGTTCCATGTATCTTGTGTTTTTATGACTGTTGGCAGATCAATTTCCCTCCTGTGATAAATAAAGTTCTATCGTATCGTATTTTATCATTAAATCTACGCCTTAGCAAGGGTACAGTCTGCTTCACCTCTGCCCCATTGTGTAATATGGACATTGTCTATGGAACTAGTGCACTACATTGCTGAGAACCATGGTCTGTACTCTGTAACTTTGCTCTATCCATTTGACTTGAGTTTCACGTGATTATATACACCGATAAGCCAAAACATTATGACCACCTGCCTAATAAGCTGTTGGTCCTCGGTGTGCAGCCCCATACGCAGCAGGGTGCGATGCACTGTGTATTGTGACACATTTATCCCGTGACCGCCATTAAAGTTTTCTGTGACTTGTGCCACAGTCGACCTTCTGTCGGTTCGGACCAGACGGGATAGCCTTCGTTGCCCTCATGCATCAATGAGCCTTGGGCGCCCAACACCCTGTTTGTGGTTTGTCCCTCCTCGGACCACTGTCGGTAGGTACTCACCACTGCTGACCGGGAGCACCCCACAAGCCTTGCCGTTTCAGAGATGCTCTGACCCAGTCGTCTGGCCATAACAATTTGGCCCTTGTCAAAGTCGCTCAGGTCTTTACTCCTGCCCATTTCTCCTGCATTCAACACATCAACTTCAAGAACTGACTGTTCACTTGCTGCCTAATATATCCCACCCCTTGACAGGTGCCATTGTAACAAGATAATCAATGTTATTCACTTTGCCTGTCAGTGGCCATAATGTTTTGGTGTATATGGTATGTCTGATCTGAATGGGTAGCATACAATTCCAAGCTTTTCACAATAACTTGGTACATGTGGCAATAATGAACCTAAACTATAATCTTTGACATTTGTTTGTCCTGGGAAGAAGGTTCTGACTGTCTACCCCATCTATGCTGCAGATAGGCAGGCACAAAAGTTTGGAGTAACTCAGCTGTTCAGGCAGCAACTCCGGAGAAGAGGGATAGGTGACGTTTCGGGGCGAGGCCCTTCATCAGGCTGATCCCTGTCGTGGTTCTGACTGTCTACCCTCTCTGTGCCTTGCATAAGAAATGCCATCCCAGGGGCAATATGGGGAGGGGCAAGAAATGTTGGCTGAGAACAGAATTTAAATAAAATGACTCATGCGGGAGAAATCAGTAAGGAATAAGAAATACGTGCGGCACGGTGGCACAGCGGTAGAAATCGGAGCGCCAGAAACCCGGGTTCGCTCCTGACTACGGGGTGCCGTCTGTACGGAGTTTGTACGTTCTCCCCGTGACCTGCGTTGGTTTTCTCTTGGGGCTCCGGTTTCCTCCCACAGTCCAAAAACGTACAGGTTTGTCGGCTAATTGGCGTGGCGTAATTATAAATTGTCCCTCGTGTGTGTAGAATGGTGTTAATGTGCGGGAATCGCTGGTCGGCGCGGAGGTTGTGGGCCGAAGGGCCTGTTTCTGCGGTGTGCCTCTGCCTCAGAAGGCAGTGGAGGCCAATTCTCTGAATGCATTCAAGAGAGAGCTAGATAGAGCTCTTAAGGATAGCGGAGTCAGGAGGCATGGGGAGAGGGCAGGAATGGGGTACTGATTGAGAATGATCAGCCATGATCACATTGAATGGCGGTGCTGGCTCGAAGGGCCGAATGGCCTCCTCCTGCACCTATTGTCTATTGTCTATTGTCTAAACTAAACTAAAGTAAACTAAATTCCATACTAAAATGATTACTTTGGACTGAAGAACCAGGGGCCAGGTCAGGCGGTCCCTGTTAATTAGTGCAGGAACAGCTTGCAGTGGGTTGTGGCTACCTGCTCTGCATGAGTGACATGGCTCGGGGGGTCACAATGCTACTCATTTGTTTGTGCAGGAGATGTGGAAACATGCGTTACATGCGCCTGCTGCCAATGCACTTATCCAGCAGCCCCCGTGCATGAAATGCCCACGCCTAGAGCGTCCAGAAAGATTTAGTCAACTGTGTGACCCTCGGAGAAATAAAAGGATCAGGTTTTAAATTAAATGTATTCGCGCAATGCTCAAGGAATCTCCAGACTTTTATTGTGCAGCTTAAGTTTCAAATGATTAGAATTTTCCCACTTTTAGAAAGCAGTAAACTGCTGCGAAAGATATTACTTTAGTTAAATTATTCAGTGAATTGTTAAACAATGTATAAGTGAATTGTATAACCGTGATATATGATTATAATATTTGCAGTATAACATCAATCATCTTTTCCTATTACAGTTCTCTGGAGCGCCATATTTCTTTATGACTAGGAGACCATCTTGGCCCATTAAGTCTATGCTGGCTGACATTATAATTCTATTCCCCCCACTAATTTCCTATTCTCCACACATTCTTATCAACTGGGCCATTTTGCAATGAGAAATTAAACGACCCGCTTGTCTGTGGGCTGCAACACACAGACTCCAAAGACGTACAGGTATGTAGGTTAATTGGCTGGGTAAATGTAAAAATTGTCCCTAGTGGGTGTAGGATAGTGTTAATGTGCGGGGATCACTGGGCGGCACGGACTTAGAGGGCCGAAAAGGCCTGTTTCCGGCTGTATAGATATGATATGATATGATGATGATAACACCTGCAGGGACACAGAGAGAACATGCAAACTCCACACCAACAGCTCTGCTATGCGGTAGGGGTCCCTCTACGCAGGAATTCTGCCCCTCTCCATCGGGGACCTGGGGTGGAGGGTATTGCACCGAGGAGTCCCCTGCAACGTGTTCTTCGCGCGGTTCACAGACTCGCCAGCCGCCTGCCACTTTTGCGGGTTTCGTGTACATGGAGTGTGTGAGGTTGCAGCCCCTGTTCCAATATCTAAAGGGGCTGCTCCTTGCTTTCTGGCTGCACTTCTCACCCACCATCCTCATCTTTGGACACCCTGTGCGTAGGGGAGAGGGTGGGGCCGAGGATGTCCTGGTTGGGTTGCTCCTGGGCCTGGCCAAGCTGGCCATCCGCGAGTCACGGCGCCAGGCGGAAGAGGGCTCTGCCTGAGCCGGCTGCCTGCCCCTTTTCCGGGGTTACATCCGCGCCCGGGTGGTGTTGGAGAGGGACCACTCGCTGTCCACGGGCACCCTGGGGGATGTCCGGGACCGCTGGGCACCGCGGGGGATTGGATGTATCCTGGATGGGGATTGTAATATAAATGTATAAAAGTTTCAATTGGTATATTTGTTTGTATAGTATTCTGGTGGGTTCTGTTTTAGTTTTATTGTATTGTATATATTATTTTAATATTTGAATAAATATTTTTGATTAAAAAACAACCCAGCTCTACTAACCGCACCACTGTGCTAAGCCATTCACATTGCCTAGGGCCTAGTTTGCAAACATCTACAGTCCGAGCAACACAGTGGTGCATCGGTGGAGTAGCTGCCTCACAGCGCCAGAGACCCAGGATTGATCCTGACCTTGGGTGCTTGTTTGCACGGAGTTTGTACATTCTCCCCATGAACTGTGTGTGTGTTTCCACGGGTCCGCTGGTTTCCTCCCACACTCAAAATACTGTACCTACTGGTTTGCAGGTTAATAGGCGTAGAATAATTGTAGATCGTCCCTAGTTTGTGTAGGATAGTGTAAGTGTGCAGGGATCGCTGGTTGGCATGGACTCGATGGACCGAAGGGCCTGTTTCCACATTGTACCTCAAAAACTAAACCAAACTAACGGGTCAGTGTATCTGTAAAATGGACCTCTATCGTGAAATCCCCAGCATTTCAGCAATTCAAGGATGTGGTTACGTTAGAGAGAGCGCAGAAGAGATTCACCAGGATGATGCCTGAATTGAAGAGCTGTAGTTATGGGCAGAGATTGGAAAGGCTGGACATGCTTGCTCTGAAGTGAAGAAGACTGAGGGGCTGATAAAAGTATATAAGATTACGAGAAGCAATGATAGGATAGATGGTCAGAATCTTTCTTCCCTGACAGGGGTAACAAAAACAAAACTGCATTGGTTTAACGTGAGAGGAAGGGGTTTTAAAAGGGATATGAGGGGTAAGTTTTTACACAAAGAGTGGTTGATATCTAGAAACCACAGCCAGGTGAGGTGGGGGAATCAGATATAATTATCATGCACAAGCCAGACACTTAAAGTCGGTGGAGGAAGATACTGCAGTTGCTGGTTTACACCGAAGGTAGATACAAACTACCGGAATAACTCAGCGGGTCAGGCAGCATCTCCAAAGAAAAGGGATAGCTGACGTTTCGGGTTGAGACCGATAACAATAGTCAAGTCAAGTCAAGTCAATTTTATTTGTATAGCACATTTAAAAACAACCCACGTTGACCAAAGTGCTGTACATTTGATTAGGTTCCAATAGAAAAAAAAATGAAAACATACAGTAGCACGCAAACAGTTCACAGCGCCTCCTCAATGAGCCTCAAACGCTAGGGAGTAGAAATATGTTTTGAGCCTGGACTTAAAGGAGTCGATGGAGGGGGCAGTTCTGATCGGGAGAGGGATGCTGTTCCACAGTCTAGGAGCTGCAACCGCAAAAGCGCGGTCACCCCTGATTTTAAGCCTAGACCGCGGGGTAGTGAATAGCCCCAAGTCGGCCGATCTGAGGGACCTGGAGTTAGAGAGGGGGGTTAGAAGATTTTTGATGTAGGGGGGGGAGTGTCCATTTAGGGCTTTATACGTGAATAGGAGGAACTTGAAGTTGATTCTGTACCGTACAGGGAGCCAGTGGAGAGAGGCCAGAATCGGGGTGATGTGGTCCCTTTTACGGGTACCCGTCAGGAGTCTCGCTGCGGCGTTTTGGACCAGTTGCAGGCGGGACAGGGAAGATTGGCTGATCCCAGTGTATAGGGGGTTGCAGTAGTCTAGGCGGGAGGAAATGAAAGCGTGAATGATTTTTTCTGTGTCGTCGAATTTGAGGAAAGGTTTGATTTTAGCTATGGTTCGAAGTTGGAAGAAGCTGGCTTTTACCACAGCGTTGACAACATCAATAGACAATAGACAATAGACAATAGGTGCAGGAGGAGGCCATTCGGCCCTTCGAGCCAGCACCGCCATTCAATGTGATCATGGCTGATCATTCTCAATCAGTACCCCGTTCCTGCCTTCTCCTAATACCCCCTGACTCCGCTATCCTTAAGAGCTCTAACTAGCTCTCTCTTGAATGCATTCAGAGAATTGGCCTCCTCTGCCTTCTGAGGCAGAGAATTCCACAGATTCACAACTCTGACTGAAAAAGTTTTTCCTCATCTCAGTTCTAAATGGCCTACCCCTTATTCTTAAACTGTGGCCCCTTGTTCTGGACTCCCCCAACATTGGGAACATGTTTCCTGCCTCTAACGTGTCCAACCCCTTAATAATCTTATACGTTTCGATAAGATCTCCTCTCATCCTTCTAAATTCCAAACGGTCTGAAGAAGGGTCTGGACCCAAAATGTCACCTGCTGCCTGACCCGCTGAGTTACTCCAGCACTCTGTGAAACGTCACCTATCCATGTTCTCCACAGATGCTGCCTGACCCGCTGAGTTACCCCAGCATTTTGTGTGTATCTTCACGTGAATAGTTGACACTGTAGGGACATAGTGATTGGCTGGGAGTTCAAACCCTCGGATTGGCTAACGATGTCACGAGGTGTGCCAGCGCGGGAGAGACAAGTAGTCTAGTGTTGAACTCCGTCCAGTGAGGACGTATTCGTTGGTTGTCTACAGTTGTGAGTATTGCATTTGTTACGGGGATTTTGCCCATGCAAATAAACTCTGTCTTCAACACTCACCCACTTCTGGACTCGCCACATTGGTGACCCCGACGTGATCGACGATCACAAGAAGATGTCTCAGGAAGGAGCGAACAGTGGGCAGCCCAACGCGGTCGGCGTTCACCTGCCCCCATTATGGGCCCATCAACCACACCTGTGGTTCGTACAGGTAGAGTCCCAGTTCCACATCAAGAGAGTCGTGGAGGACCAGGAGAAGTTCCACCACTTGGTAAGCTGCCTACAGCCCGAGGTGGCCGTGCGGGTGGGACGGTACCTGACCAGCCCCCCCCAAACCGAGAGGTACGAGGGGCTCAAGAAGCTCCTCCTGAGGGTTTGTGGCTTTAGCCAGAACCAGCGGGCTCTGAAGCTCCTACATCTACCGGAGCTGGGGGATCAACTACCGTCTGCCCTAATGACCGAGATGCTTACCTTGATCGGCGACCACCAGCCGTGCATCATGTTTGAAGCGGGATTCCGGGAGAAATTGCCCCAGGACGTCAGGTTAGTTTTGGCGGACGTCTGCTTCGAAGACCCGGTGGCGTTCGCGGAGAAGGCGGACGCCCTCGTGACGGAGGCCCCGTCGGGAGACGAGTCGATAAACCAGGTTTCCAGGCCTAGGAGCGACCGGCCGCGCGGCCAAGATGGCAGCGCATCAGCCGCCATTTTACAGAAAGCCCGCCAAGACGGAGCTGCAGCGCCCGCCATTTTGCAGCGGGCCCATGCAACAGAGCCGCACAGGCGCGGCTGGTGTTTCTTCCACCAGCGATTGGTGCGGGGAAGCCCGAAATTGCAGAGCCCCGTGCACCTTTTCGGGAAATGCCTCGGCCGATCGAACATAGAGGCAGTCTCGATCGGCCGCAATTGCCGCCTCTACATCAAGGATCGAGGTACCAGCACCGTGTTCCTGGTCATTACGGGAGCGGTCGTTAGCATCGTGCCTCCCTACGGCTGCGAAGTTCGAGCAGGTAGGAAGGGTCCGCCCCTCATCGCGGTCAACGGCAGTCCCATCCGCACCTACGGCTAGAGGGCCATGTCCCTGTCCTTCGGGCCGGCCACCTACCATTGGGAGTTCATCGTTGCCGACGTGGGCCAGGCCATCCTGGGCGCGGATTTCCTCTGGGCTTTTTCGTTGGTCGCAGACGTCCGCGGGAAGGGCTTGCAACCCTCGGCTAACAGCGTGGAGCCTGCTACTCCTCCACCTGCCACCCTACCCTGCCCGTCGATCCGGGCCGTCACCGCGGCCCTCGATCAGTTCGTTGCAGTCCTCGCAGAGTTCCCGCAGCTCCTCGTACAGCGGTTCGATGCCCCTTCTGCCAAGCACGGGGTCGTCCATTTCATCCCTACCGAGGGGCCGCCTGTATTCGCCCGGGCTCGGCGTCTGCCCCCTGACAACCTGGCCATGGCTCGGGAGGAGTTCCTGAATTTAGAACGGCTGGGGATCGTTCGGCCTTCAGACAGCCCGTGGGCCTCCCCCTTGCATATGGTCTCCAAAGCATCTGGGGGGTGGAGACCATGCAGGGACTACCGGCGTCTTAACGCTACCACCCGGCCTGACCGCTATCCGATCCCTCACATACAGGACTTCTCAGCCAGCCTCGAGGGAGCTACGGCGTCTTCGAAGATCGATTTGGTGCGGGGATATCATCAGATCCCCGTCCACCCACCGGACATTCCCAAGACGGCTAGGATGACTCCGTTTGGTTTATTTGAGTGGTTGCGCATGCCGTTCGGTCTCAAAAACGTGGCTCAGGCATTCCAACGTCTCATGGATCATGTGGGTCGCAGGTTGTCTTTTGTGTTTATTTTTCTCGATGACATCCTGGTCGCTAGTCGTTCGGTCCCAGAGCACCTGGTCCACCTTCGCACTGTGTTCCAAAGGCTGCAAGTCCACGGCCTGATCCTCCACCCGTCCAAATGCCAGTTCGGCCTGTCCTCGGTGGATTTCCTGGGTCACCGGGTCACACCGGCCGGTGCCACTCCATTGCCCGCTAAGGTGGACGCCGTCCGCTCTTTTCCCCGCCCTACCACCATCAAGGGCTTGCAGGAATTCGTGGGCATGGTGAATTTTTACCACCGGTTCGTGCCTGCGGCAGCTCGGATCATGCGCCCCCTTTTTCAATGCCTCGCGGGTAATCCCGCTGAGTTGGTCTGAACCACAGCTGCCGAGGCGGCCTTTGACGCGGTCAAGCTGGCCCTCGCCAATGCCACCATGCTCGTGCACCCCTGCTCGTCGGCCCCCACGGCCCTGACGGTGGACGCCTCAGCCGTGGCGGTGGGTGGGGTCTTAGAGCAGCAGGTCGACGGTCACTGGCAGCCTCTGGCATTTTTCAGTCGGCAGCTTACTCAGCCTGAGCTGAACTACAGTGCCTTCAACAGGGAGCTCCTGGCCCTCTATTTAGCTGTCCGTCATTTTCGCTATTTTTTGGGGGGCCGAGGTTTTATTGCCTACACGGATCACAAGCCCCTCACTTTTGCTTTTTCTAAGGTTTCTGATCCGTGGTCGGCCCACCAGCAACGGCACCTCACCCTCATTTCTGAGTTCACCACGGATGTTCGCCACATCGCTGGTAGGCTTAACGCCGTTGCTGACGCCCTGTCCCGGCCGGCCATTTCCTCTGTTGCTGCGGTGGGGGCTGAGGTGGATTTTCGGGAGCTAGCGAAGGCTCAGCGCCTGGAAGATATTGCCTCAGCGTACACCTCCACCGCCTCAGGGTTGCGGTTGGCCCAGGTGGCGTGCGGCCCCACAGGTACCACACTGTGGTGTGACGTTTCCCTTCCCCGCCCCCGCCCAGTTGTGCCGACCGCCCTGCGGCGTAAGGTTTTTGAGGCCATTCATGGCCTGGCACACCCGTCCATTTGGGCGACCTCGGCTATGGTGGTCGCCCGATTTGTCTGGCACGGCCTGCAGAAGCAGGTGGCCACCTGGGCCCGTGCCTGTGTCCCGTGCCAGACCTCCAAGGTTCACCGCCACGTCCAGCCGCTGTGCCAGAATTTCATCATTCCGCCCGTCCGTTTTTTCCACATTCATGTAGATTTGGTTGGTCCATTGCCTTACTCTAGGGGCTACACTCATCTCCTGACAGTAGGAGACCGTTTTACTCGTTGGCCGGAGGCTTTTCTGTTGTCGGACACCTCGGCGGCCTCCTGTGCATGAGCCCTGGCGTTGCATTGGGTTGCCCGTTTCGGCGTCCCGGCCATCATCACTACCGACCGGGGCGCCCAGTTCACCTCGTCCCTGTGGGTCGCGCTTGCGCAGCTGTATGGGTCCCGCTTGCAGCAGACTACCGCCTATCATCCCCAAGCTAACGGGATGGTAGAGCGCTTCCACCGACAGCTGAAGGCGTCCCTCTGTGCCCGCCTGACCGGCCCTGACTGGGCTGACCAGCTGCCTTGGGTCCCCCTCGGTATTCGCACGGCCCCTAATTCCGATCTGGGTATTTCCTCGGCGGAACTCGTCTACGGCTCGCCCCTGCGGGTGCCGGGTGACATTCTGCCTCCATCCTCCGCCCTGCCATCTTCCGTCCCGTCAGTTTTGGCTTCTCTCCGAGCTCGGGTAGGTTCCCTGGCCCCGGTCCCGGCCTCCTGTCACGGGAGTACCACAGCGCACGTACCTGCGGACTTGCACGACTGCGAGTTTGTTTTCCTCCGACGGGATTCCCAACGGCCCCCTCTGCAGCCGGTCTACCAAGGCCCGTTCCAGGTGCTCAAAAGAGGGACGGTCACCTTCACTCTGCAAGTGGGCACCCAACAGGAGCTTGTGGGCACCCAACAGGGCTGGCCCACCTGGTTTCCCAGCTGCGTCTTCTCCCCCACCGCCCGGGCCTCCGCTGCCCCCGGTCGTGTTTCCTCTGCCCCCTCCAGCTACGCCGCCTCCACCTGCAGGGCCCTCCCCCTCCAGCTACGCCGCCTCCACCTGAAGGGCCCTCCCTACCTTCCCCTCCAGCTTCGCTCCCATCGCCTCCACCTGCAGGGCTCTCCCCGCCTCCCTCGTCGCCGGGGGTACCGGCCTCCCCTCCCCGTACCCGTTCAGGTCGGGCGGTCCGGCTGCCCGTTAGGTACCGTACCGAGGGTTCTGGGGGGGGGGGGGTCATGTAGGGACACAGTGATTGGCTGGGAGTTCGAACCCTCGGATTGGCTAACGATGTCACGAGGTGTGCCAGCGCGGGAGAGACAAGTAATTTAGTGCTGAACTCCGTCCAGTGAGGACGTATTCGTTGGTTGTCTATAGTTGTGAGTATTGCGTTTGTTACGGGGTTTTTGCCCATGCAAATAAACTCTGTCTTCAACACTCACCCACTTCTGGACTCGCCACAACACTTTGATGCAAGTAATCTTAATGAGGGAAAATTAGATGAGTTCAGTCTAGATTATTTTCGTCCGTGCACAGATACAGTGAAATGTTTGTTCTCCATGCTATCCGGTCAAATCAAACTACACATGAGCACAATCGGCCCTCTTCTGGAACAGCAGGCAGAGAGTCGCCACGTTTTGCCGCCATCTTGCAACTTCCAAAACTCGGAAAAGTCTGACCTTGGCCCAAAGTTGTGAGGAACAAAATTCAGTCCCTTGCGAGGGGTGACATAGGGACTGACGAGGTAGAGTCACTGTGGATTGAGTTGAGGAATTGTAAAGGTAAGAAGACACTAATTGGAGTTGTCTACAGACCTTCAAACAGTAGCCCGGATGTTGGGTAAAGTTGCAGCAGGAGTTAAAACTGGCATGTAACAAAGGTAATGCCACTGTGGTGATGGGGGACTTCAATATGCAGGTAGACTGGTAAAATCAGCTTGGTTCTGGACCCCAAGAAAGAGAGTTTGTAGAGTGCCTCCAAGATGGATTCTTAGAGCATCTTGTGCTGGAGCCTGCCAGAGAGAAGGCAATTCTGGATTTAGTGTTGTCCAATGAACCAGATTTGATAAGAGAACTCGAGGTAAAGGAACCGTTTGGAGGTAGTGATCATAATATGATTAGTTTTAATCTGCAATTTGAGAGGGAGAAGGTTAAATCGGAAGTGTCAGTGTTGCAGTTGAACAAAGGGGTCTATGAAGGCATGAGAGAGGAGCTGGCCAAGGTCGACTGGAAAGGGATCCTAGCAGGAATGACGGTGGAACAGCAATGGCAGGAATTTCTGGGGATAATCCAGAAGATGCAGGATCATTTCATTCTAAAGAGGAAGAAAGATTCTAAGGGGAGTAGGAGGCAACCGTGGCTGACAAGGGAAGTTAGGGATGGAATAAAACTAAAAGAAAAGATGTGTAACACAGCAAAGAGTAGCGGGAAGCCAGAGGATTGGGAAACTTTCAAAGGACAACAGAAGGTAACAAAACGGGCAATACGGGCTGAAAAGATGAAGTACGAGGGGAAGCTGGCCAAGAATATAAAGAAGGACAGTAAAAGCTTCTTTAGGTATGTTAAGAGAAAAAGATTAGGAAAGCCAAACGTGGGTCCCTTGAAGGCAGACACGGGTGAAATTATTATGGGTAACAAGGAAATGGCAGAAGAGTTGAGCAGGTACTTCGGATCTGTCTTCACTAAGGAAGACACAAACAATCTCCCAGATGTACTGGAGGACAGAGGATCTAGGGGGATAGAGGAACTGAAAGAGATTTTTGCATTAGGCGAGAAATAGTGTTAGGTAGACTGATGGGACTGAAGGGTGATAAATCCACAGGGCCTGATGGTCTGCATCCCAGGGTCCTCAGGGAGTTGGCTCTAGAAATAGTGGATGCATTGGTGATCATTTTCCAATGTTGAATAGATTCAGGATCAGTTCCTGTGGATTGGAGGATAGCTAATGTTATCCCACTTTTCAGGAAAGGAGCGAGAGAGAAAATGGGGAATTACAGACCAGTTAGCCTGACATCGGTGGTGGGGAAGATGCTGGAGTCAATTATTAAAGAGATAATAATGGTGCATTTGGATAGCAGTAAAAGGATAAGTCCAAGTCAGCATGGAGTTATGAAAGGGAAATCATGCTTGACTAATCTTCTGGAATTTTTTTGAGGATGTGGCAAGTAAAATGGATGAAGGGGAGCCAGTGGATGTAGTGTATCTGGACTTTCAGAAAGCCTTTGATAAGGTCCCACACAGGAGATTGGTGAGCAAAATTAGAGCACATGGTATTGTGGGTAGGGTGTTGACATCGATAGAGAATTGGTTGGCAGACAGGAAGCAAAGAGTAGGACTAAACGGGCCCTTTTCAGAATGGCAGGCAGTGGCGAGTGGAGTGCCGCAAGGCTCGGTGTTGGGGCCGCAACTGTTTACCATATATATTAATGATTTGGATGAAGGAATTAGAAGTAATACTAGCAAGTTTGCAGATGACACAAAGCTCGGTGGCAGTGTGAACTGCGAAGAGGATGTTAGGAGGTTGCAGGGTGACCTGGACAGGTTGAGTGAGTGGGCAGTTGCATGGCAGATGCAGTATAATATAGATAAATGTGAGGTTATCCACTTCGGCTGCAAAAACAAGGAGGCAGATTATTATCTCAATGGTGTCAGGTTAGGTAAGGGGGAAGTGCAGCGAGACCTGGGTGTCCTTGTACACCAGTCACTGAAAGTTGGCGTGCAGGTACAGCAGGCAGTGAAGAAAGCTAATAGCATGTTGGCCTTCATAACGAGAGGATTCCCGGAAAGGAGTAAAGCGGTTCTTCTGCAGTTGTATAGGGCCCCGGTAAGACCACTTCTGGAGTATTGTGTACAGTTTTGGTCTTCTAATTTGAGGAAGGACATCCTGGTAATTGAGGCAGTGCAGCGTAGGTTCACGAGATTGATCCCTGGGATGGCGGGACTGTCATATGAGGAAAGGTTGAAAAGACTAGGCTTGTATTCACTGGAATTTAGAAGGATGAGAGGGGATCTTATAGAGACATATAAAATTATAAAAGGACTGGACAAGCTAGATGCAGGAAAATGTTCCCAATGTTAGGGGAGTCCAGAACCAGGGGACACAGTCTTAGAATAAAGGGGAGGCCATTTAAAACTGAAATAAGAAGGAACTTTTTCACCCAGAGAGTTGTGAATTTGTGGAATTCTCTGCCACAGAGGGCAGTGGAGGTCAAATCACTGGATGAATTGAAGAGAGAGTTAGATAGAGCTCTGGGGGCTAGTGGAATCAAGGGATATGGGGAGAGGTTGGGCACAGGTTACTGATTGTGGATGATCAGCCATGATCACAATGAATGGCGGTGCTGGCTCGAAGGGCCGAATGGTCTCCTCCTGCACCTATTGTCTATGTTTCTATGTTTATCTGATTGCCATCATTCAATCAAAACCTCCCTCCCTGTATCCACCTATCACTTGCCAGGCTTTGCCTGCGTCTTCTGTCTTCCAGCTTTCTCCCTTCTCCCACAATCAGTCTGCAGATGGGTGCTGACCTGAAATTTCACCTATCCATGTCCTCCAGAGATGTTCCAGACCTGTTGAGTTATTCCACTTTGTGGCACAGCGGTAGAATTGGTGCCTTAAAGCTCCAGAGACAATGGTTCGATCCTGACTATGGGTGCTGTCTGTATAGTTTGTATCTTCTCCAAAGACGTGCAGGTTTGTGGGTTAACTGGCTTCAGTCAATTGGCGCTCACATGTCGGATAGATCTAGTGTACGGGTGATCATTGGTCAGCGCGGACTTGATGGGCCGAAGGGCCTGTTTCCACAGTGTACCTCTCAACTAAACCAAATGAAACATCTGTTTATTTTTTATTTACGTGACTGGTCTGCTTAAAGTTCCGATCAGAGGTGAACCCATGTTAAAAGCTAGATACTCCTTGAGTGTCAT
Source organism: Rhinoraja longicauda (assembly GCF_053455715.1). NCBI lineage: Eukaryota > Metazoa > Chordata > Chondrichthyes > Rajiformes > Arhynchobatidae > Rhinoraja > Rhinoraja longicauda. The sequence goes on from NC_135984.1 coordinate 25,816,182, forward strand.
TCAACATACACCTTGAGTGTACCTTGAATACCACCTAGTCCACTTAGACCTGTTCTAAACTTTGGTGATGGAGACTTCTTCAAGTTTGTGGAGGATAAACAGTGGAGCGCAAGGTTCACCCTTCTCCCTCCGGTTGATGTTTCCATTCTCAAAGACTTGGGTAACTCAACGGGACAGGCAGCATCTCTGGATAGAAGGAATGGGTGACGTTTCAGGTCGTCACCCTTCTTCAGGTCGGAAGAAGGGTCTCGACCCAAAACATCAGCCATTCCTTCTATCCAGAGATGCTGCCTGTCCCGCTGAGTTACACAGAAGTAGTTACCTGAAGAAGCTCTGAAGAAGGTGTGATGTATATGTAATGTAAATGCCAGTGCCCCCTTAAGGCCAAGAGCAGAAGCTGGCCAATGGGCTTGTGCCTTGTGACTGAGGTCAGGTGACCTTCTAGGGCCAATGGGCTTGTGCCTTGTGACTGAGGTCAGGTGACCTTCTAGAAGTTTCCTGACCTCAGTCACAAGGCACAAGCCCATTGGCCAGCTTCTGCTCTTGGCCTCAAGGGGGCACTGGCATTTACATTACATATACATCACATCTCCCCCTTTACTTTAATTACATCACAGAAGGGTCTCATCCCGAAACGTCACCCCTTCCTTCCATCCAAAGATGCTGCCTGTCCTGGTGAGTTACTCAGAAGTTACCCGAAGAAGATCTGAAGAAGGGTCTCGGCCTGAAACATCACCCATTCTTTCTATGCAGAGATGCTGCCTGTCCTGCTGAGTTACTCCAGCATTTTGTGTCTGTCGACCTGGTTCTGAGTATGTTCATGTAGAAGTAACAGCCGGCTGCTACATCAGCAAATGTTGCCCGGAGGACATTGACGAAGAAAGACCTGTAGTGAAGATGAATGAACGAGAGATTTGATTCACTGCTGGTGCTTTCTGCATAAACTGAAAGGACTATCACGATAAAAACTTCTGGCTATCCATCCAAAATGATTGCATTGAACTTTCGAAAAAGCAACTGAATGTGACCCAAGGGCATTTACACATGGAATGATGCACTCAAATGTATATTACTGCATTATACATTGTACCACATGTGATGATCATAGCTGAGAATGTAATGTCTATCCGTAATGGAGCATGAGTTTATTTCAGTAAGGGAACGCTCACCATTGTCCCTGAATTCAGAGCACGTTTGTGCCACAGGGCAGAATGACATGGTGAATGACATTCTATCCTCAACATGTCAATGACATTACCAAAGGGAGTTTCTCCTGCTGGATACATTGTCCTATCTCCGGTCAGGTTCCGACTCCCTCGGGTTACATAACGGTGGAGATTTTTATCATCTTCCCTTTTGCTATATTTCCCACGTAAACTCGATGACCTGGGAGGTGAGCATTAATTTATGTTACATCATCCGCAGAGGGTTTTGGAGTCAAAGCTGACGGTTCAGATCCACTGCATTCCTTTTGATTCCAATCATCTTTGCCAGACAGTGAGGAGGACCTTCGACGAACTTACATGCGACATCCTTGCAGCTAAGGTAGCACTTATGCAATACTAAAAACCTGGTCTTAATCTTGGTACATTCGCAATGAGCACAAATGGCGTGGGAATTAATAGCAAGAGGGCATGTGGTTAGAATTTAATTGTAAGGATCACAGCCTCCAATCCGTGTGCACATTCGTGTCTGTTTTTTATCATGAAGAATTTTATGCCTTTCCTACTTCCAGTCATCAAGAATATTTTTTAGGATCCTGAATCAAATATTTGCAGTGCTGGTGATCAGGTGAGATGTACAACAAGAGACTGTACATGGCTGCTATACTTTACATCAATATCATTGGAGGCAATGGAATATTCTCAAGACCCCCAACACAACCTTTGTGATCCTTGCATTTTATGTCGCTGGATCACTCAAGAATTAAGAATTGTGCGGCACGGTGGCGCAACGGTAGAGTTGTTGCCTTACAGCGCTTGGAACGCCAGAGACCCGGGTGCGATCCCGGCCACAGGTACGGAGTTTGTACGTTCTCCCATTCCTCTACACCAGGGATGCTGCCTGATCTGCTGAGTTACTCCAGCATTTTATGTCTATCTTCGGTGTAAACCAGCATCTGCAGTTCCTTCCTCGTAGATCGGGCAGGCTCCAGTCCTGGTCTTTCTCCACAGCGTGGCTAGATTGTGTGAAGTCAGCATGCCTGAGCATCCAGGCCCCAGGTATTCCTGAGCTCATTACTGACACATAAGTTAAAAACATTTAGTCTGCAACCTTACCTCCCAAACTTTGCATTTGCACAACCTTTGTATCCAGTAGATTTTGGTGCTGTGTTCACTCAGTTTTGTTTCACTTCCACTGAGAGGATAGATCGGGTAGATGCACAGAGTCTCTTGCCCAGAGTAGATGAATCGAGGACCAGAGGACATAGGTTTTTCATAAGTTCATAAGAGATAGGAGCAGAATTGGGCCATTCAGCCCATCAAGTCTACTCCTCCATTCAGTCATGGCTGATCTATCTTTCCCTCTCAGCCCCATTCTCCTGCCTTCTCCCCAAAACCCCTGACACCCTTACTAATCAAGAATCTGTCAATCTCCTACTTAAAAGTATCCATTGACTTGGCCTCCACAGCCGCCTGTGGTAACGAGATTCACCACCCTCTGACAAAAATAGTTCCTTTGTAAAAGTACATCCTTTTATTCTGAAGCCTTGGCCTCTGGTCCAAGACTCTCCCACAAGTGGAAGCATCCTCTCCACATCCTCCCTTGGCCACTTAAGATAATGGTGCAGCGTTAGAGCTGCTGCCTCACAGCATCAGAGACCCAGGTTCAATCCTGATTCAAAGTGTAACTTGAAATGAAGAAAAAGGCCATTACTAAAAGTCCAACAACAAAGATTCATATCACAGCACCAGATGAGCTTCATTAGCACTGGGATTGTGTGATCATTATCAGAAGTGGCAATGTTTCCGATAGTCTTTGTGTGGGCGTTACTGCTGAGTAATTGCTTTTAAGGTGAAGAGGAAAAGATTTAATAGGAATCTGAGGAGTAACTTTTTCACACAAAGGGTGGTGGGTGTATGGAACAAGCTGCCAGAGGAGGTCATTGAAGCAGGAACGTTCCCAACTTTTAAGAAACAGTTAGACAGGCACAAGGATAGAACAGGTTTGGAGGGTTAGACAATAGGTGCAGGAGTAGGCCATTCGGCCCTTCGAGCCAGCACCGCCATTCAATGTGATCATGGCTGATCATTCACAATCAGTACCCCGTTCCTGCCTTCTCCCCATACCCCCTGACTCCGCTATCATTAAGAGCTCTATCTAGCTCTGCTATCATTAAGAGCTCTCTCTTGAAAGCATCCAGAGAATTGGCCTCCACTGCCTTCTGAGGCAGAGAATTCCACAACTTTACAACTCTCTGACTGTTTCCGATGTGGACCAAACACGGGCAGGTGTGAGTAGTGTAGCTGGGACATGTTGGCCAGTGTAGGCAGATAGGGCCGAAGGGCCTGTTTCCATGCTGTATCACTCTATGACTCTATGACTCCATATTTATGGGCTCAAATGTGTTTTTGTTCCAAGAGCCTCTCGATCACGGAACACAAAGTACTGGAGTAACTCAGCAGGTCAGGCAGCATCGATGGAGAGCTTGGACAGGCGACGCATGCAAGTCAGCTGGAAATGTCACCGGAGTACCCAGAGGAAATGCACACGATCACAGACAGCAACTGAGATCAGGATTGAACCAGGGTCTCTGGCACTCTGAGGCAGCAGCTTTGCCCAATGCGCCACCATGCCACCCATTGTGCTTTTCGCAATATTCCAGCATCTTGGTGGGTGGCACGGTGGCACCGAGTCCCGGAGTGTATTCAAGGCGGGAATTGACCACGGGTGCTGTCTGTACGGAGTTTGTACGTTCTCCCCATGACCTGCATGGGTTTTCTCCGAGATCTTCGGTTTCCTCCCGCACTCCAAAGACGTGCAGGTATGTAGGTTAATTGGCTTGGTAAATGTAAAAATTGTACCTAGTGGTTATAGGCTAGTGTTATTGTGCGGGGATCGCTGGTCGGCAGGGACCCGGTGGGCCGAAGGGGCTGTTTCCACGCTGTATCTCTAAACTAAACTAAACTAACCTTCAGTTTCTAGTGGGCGGCACGGTGGTGCAGCGGTAAAGCTACTGCTTTACAACCTCAGAGACCCGGGTTCGATCCTGACTACGGGTGCTGTCTGTACGGAGTTTGTACGTTCTCCCCGTGACCTGCATGGGTTTTCTCCAGGTGCTCAGTTTCCTCCCACACTCTAAAGACGTGCAGGTTTGTAGATTAACTGGCTTGGTATAATTGTAAATTGTCCCTAATGTGTAGGATAGTGTTAGTGTGCGGGGATCACTGGTCAGCGAGGACTCGGTGGGCCGGAAGGGCCTGCTTCCGCGCTGTATCTCTAAACTAAACTAAACTAAACTAGAATCCCTCTGCTACAATAGTGCTAGCGTGACCTCTGACACATCAGCCTTATCCAAAGGATGCCTGAAATGGTTATTCCCTGAATTCTCTTGGTAACTGTGTCACCATAAGGCACTTGAAGCTTTACTTTGGGGTTTTAACTTTAGAGATACAGCACGGAAACAGGACCAGTAGGTCCTGCTCACTGAGTCCACGCCGACCAGCAGTCATACTACAGTATAGTACAGTACATATAACATATAACATATAACAACTACAGCATGGAAACAGGCCTGTCCGGCCCTACCAGTCCACGCCGACCATTCTCCCTGACCTAGTCTCATCTACCTGCACTCAGACCATAACCCTCTAATCCCTTCCTATCCATATACCTATCCAATTTACTCTTAAATAATAAAATCGAGCCAGCCTCCACCACTTCCACCGGAAGCCCATTCCATACAGCCACCACCCTCTGAGTAAAGAAGTTCCCCCTCATGTTACCCCTAAACCTTTGTCCCTCAATTCTGAAGCTATGTCCCCTTGTTGGAATCTTCCCCACTCTCAAAGGGAAAAGCCTACCCACGTCAACTCTGTCCGTCCCTCTCAAAATTTTAAAAACCTCTATCAAGTCCCCCCTCAACCTTCTACGCTCCAAAGAATAAAGACCCAACCTGTTCAACCTCTCTCTGTAGCCTAAGTGCTGAAACCCAGGCAACATTCTAGTAAATCTCCTCTGTACCCTCTCCATTTTGTCGACATCCTTCCTATAATTTGGCGACCAGAACTGCACACCATACTCCAGATTCGGCCTCACCAATGCCCTGTACAGTACATTACAGTACAGTACAGTACAGTACAGTACAGTAATACTATCCCACACACTAGGGACAATTTTACAATTTTACTGAAGCCAATTAACGTACAAACCTGTACGTCTTTGGAGTGTGGGAGGAAACTGAAGCACCGAGAGAAAGCCCACGCGGTCACGGGGAGAAAGCCCACGCGGTCACGGGGAGAAAGCCCACGCGGTCACGGGGAGAATGTACAAACTCTGTACAGACAGCACCCGTGAGCAGGATCGAGCCCGGGTCTCTGGCGCTGTAAGGCAGCAACTCTACCACAAAGCCACCGTGCTGCCCCAGCTCCGAAGCATCATTCTCAATCTCTGCTGATCAATGAGAGTCAGGGAACTTCACTGCCCTTGTCTGCCACATCATATCCCTGCAGGCACTTTCTCCTTGCAGTTATTACCGAGTTTATAGAGAGCGGGCTGACAGTTGCCGCGGAAAGATTAAATTATGCAAGCTTGGCTGGGCATTTCAGCCTCACCACGCTCTCCCTTATCTAATTATGGACTGTAAAAGGTGGAATACATTTTTAATAAGCACTTTGCAAAAAAAAAAGTATCTCACAGATTATTTCTTTGTCGCGTGAAGCAGCTGTTTCAGGCAAAGCCCTCGGAAATAGACAAATCATCCAGCCCCAAAATACCTAAAGCTCTTGACAAAAGTCTTTTGAACACTTCATCGACCAGAGAAATGTTCAACAACAACAACGCTACCTTTGATTCCAGTCAGCCACATCACTTATAATTTACTTTCGGTCTGCGTATTGAAATGAAACATTGCCCTGAATCCTGACTTGCTGAGCCGGCAGTTACGGCTCGTGCTGGCTGCTTAATTGCTGGCTATGCTCATTTTCAGTTTGAAAGGTCATTGTGTTTAGCTTGTTGTATCTGAATTCTAAATTGTCCCATTATCCTCCCTACTTTCTGACCTCTTGTCTTATTCCAGGTGTTTTGATAATTTTTTTTAAAAGGCCACAGGCATTGATATTGAGGAGAGAAATCTTGAACACAAGTCAAGATTACAGAGGATTCAGCAATGACAATAGACAATTGACAATAGACAATAGGTGCAGGAGTAGGCCATTCAGCCCTTCGAGCCAGCACTGCCATTCAATGCGATCATGGCTGATCACTCTCAATCAGTACCCCGTTCCTGCCTTCTCCCCATACCCCCTCACTCCGCTATCCTTAAGAGTTCTATCCAGCTCTCTCTTGAAAGCATCCAACGAACTGGCCTCCACTGCCTTCTGAGGCAGAGAATTCCACAACTTCACCACTCTCTGACTGAAAAAGTTCTTCCTCATCTCCGTTCTAAATGGCCTACCCCTTATTCTTAAACTGTGGCCCCTTGTTTCCTGCCTCTAATGTGTCCAATCCCCTAATTATCTTATATGTTTCAATAAGATCCCCCCTCATCCTTCTAAATTCCAGTGTATACAAGCCCAATCGCTCCAGCCTTTCAACATACGACAGTCCCGCCATTCCGGGAATTAACCTAGTGAACCTACGCTGCATGCCCTCCATAGCAAGAATATCCTTCCTCAAATTTGGAGACCAAAACTGCACACAGTACTCCAGGTGCGGTCTCACCAGGGCCCGGTACAACTGTAGAAGGACCTCTTTGCTCCTATACTCAACTCCTCTTGTTACGAAGGCCAACATTCCATTGGCTTTCTTCACTGCCTGCTGTACCTGCATGCTTCCTTTCATTGACTGATGCACTAGGACACCCAGATCTCGTTGAACTCCCCCTCCTCCTAACTTGACACCATTCAGATAATAATCTGCCTTTCTATTCTTACTTCCAATGAGGTTTAGGTCGGGCAGTGTTAATGTGAGGGGGTCGCTGGTCGGCGTGGACTCGGTGGGCCGAAGGGCCTGTTTCCACGCTGTATCTCTAAAGTAAACTGAACTAAACCAAATGTTTATCGGTGATGAGAGCTTTCTTTGCAGTGAAGACCGATGGGATCGAGGAGCACAAATAATAATAATATATTCCTTTATTTGTCCCACACCGGGGAAATTTGCAGCAAAGTGGATAGCAAGAGACATTCAATATAAATAAAAATAAAGATAAGGATAATTGTCATCATTTACTGTGTTTTTTTAAAACTGTTACTGTTAACTGGTCTGTTGTCTGGTCTGCTGGGAGCAGTGATGGTTGTGCAGTCTCACGGCAGTGGGAAGGAAGGACCTCTGATATCTCTCCTATTTCTCTTATATATCAAGCTAAACAAGTCCAACAAAAAAGTGATTTAAGAGATTGTGCAAATTCTTTTACCTGAAAAGTCATTGAAGCCATTTGTAAACAGAAATATGTCAACTGGACAATCATCTATTGAGAAGGTGATGTACTCAGTCAAGAGCAGCGGGCCTATTCGCTTTATGGAAGAGATTCTTGCCTCTGCCTCCCTTCATCTTAAATGTATTCCACTCCTCCTGCTGGGTTGCCTTGGCGAATCATCACAGGGATGTTGAATTCAGCTTCTTCAGTTATTTTCTGAAGCAGCTCAGCATCATCTAGTTAGTTCCACAATATCCACAAGGAGATTTCTTCCCTCCTTCACCTTGCACCAAAATGCTGATTTCTTTCACCACATACATTTTTGCAAGAGTTAAGACTACAAACAGTAACAGCCAGTACTGTATAAGGCATGTTTAGTTTAGTTTAGTTTAGTTTAGTTTAGTTTAGTTTAGTTTAGTTTAGTTTAGTTTAGTTTAGTTTAGTTTAGTTTAGTTTAGTTTAGTTTAGTTTAGTTTAGTTAAGGTTTAGTTTAGTTTAGTTTAGTTTAGTTTAGTTTAGTTTAGTTTAGTTTAGTTTAGTTCAGAGATGCAGAGATTCAGAGTTACAGAGCGGCACGGTGGCGCAGCGGTAGAGTTGCTGCCTTACAGCGAATGCAGCGCCGGAGACTCAGGTTCGATCCTGACTTCGGGGGCCATCTGTACGGAGTTTGTACGTTCTCCCCGTGACCTGCGTGGGTTTTCTCCGAGATCTTCGGTTTCCTCCCACACTCCAAAGACGTACAGGTATGTAGGTTAATTGGCTGGGCAAATGTAAAAAAAATTGTTCCTATTGTGTGTAGGATAGTGTTAATGTGCGGGGATCGCTGGGCGGCGCGGACTCGGTGGGCCGAAGGGCCTGTTTCCACGCTGTATCTCTAAATATAAATTTAAAAAAAACAAAAGATGCAGTGTGAAAACAACCTCTCAGCCCACCGAGTCCTCACCGACCAGCAAACACCATACACCAGTTCCATCCCACACACTAGGGAGACTTTACAGAAGCCAATTAAGCTGCAAAGCTGCACGTCTTTGGAATGTGGGTGGAAATCGGAGCACCGGGAGAAAACCCACATGGTCTCAGGGAGAACGTGTATCCTCTGTACGGACAGCGCCTGTAATCAGGATTGAAACAGGTCTCTGGCACTATGAGTCAGCAACTCTACTGCTGTGCCACCGTGCTGCAAGATTCAAACGGATTAATTAATTGCATGTTGTTTAGTTTAATTTAGTTTAGTTTACTGTCACATGTACAGTGAAGAAGCCTTTTTGTTGCATATTATCCAGTCTTTGAACAGACTGTACATAATGGCAATCAGGCCACCCAGATACAGGATAAAGGGAATAACGTTTAGATTTTTTTAACGATACAGCGCGGAAACAGGCCCTTCGGCCCACCGGGTCCGTGCCGCCCAGCGATCGCCGCACACTAACACTATCCTACACCCACTAGGGACAATTTTTACATTTGCCCAGCCAATTAACCTACTAACCTGTACATCTTTGGAGTGTGGGAGGAAACCGAAGATCTCGGAGAAAACCCACGCAGGTCACGGGGAGAACGTACAAACTCCGTACAGACGGCGCCCATAGTCAGGATCGAACTTGAGTCTCCGGCGCTGCATTCGCTGTAAGGCAGCAACTCTACCGCTGTGCCACCGTGCCGCCTGTGCAAAATAAAGTCCAGTAGTGACCGTTTAAAGATAGTCTGAGGGACTCCATTCAGGTAGATGGTAGCTCATGGCTTGGCTGCTCAATAGTCGGCGATGGAATAGTTCAGTTGCCTCATAACAGCTGGGAAGAAAATATCATTCCCTTTCACCTCATGTTCCTTCTGCAAATAAGCTGCATTGATTTTCTAGGAAATTAAAGATTCAAGGAAGAATTCAAGGAAGAATACTGAAAAAGTTAAAGCATTAAATGGAGCTGTCCATATTGAAGAAATGATTCTTACCTCTTTGTATATTCTGAACATCAACTGTAATATTTTACTGCCTCCTAAACTATATAATACCAAAGCTAATAAATCGTATTAAAGCTAAAATCTATTTCGGCCTTACTGATAGATTTGAAAATTCATCCAAGATTATGTTAATGCTCTCTCTGATTCATGTAACGGTGTTAGATTGGGGTAGTTATGTATGAAAAAGCATTTGAATCAACCTTTTAGAATTAAGACAATAAAGAAAAAAATCAACATCATGATAAAATGAGGATTATTGTGCATTTTGGGTCTCGGGGATTATTTCTATTCTGGTTCTTTACCCTGAAAAAATACCTCAATCTGTGGGTGGTGAATCTGTGGAATTCAGGAGGCCGTGGAGCCCTTCAATGGATATTTTTAAGGCAGACTAGACCAAGTGGGCCCTTTGGGCCCAAAACTCTATGCCATTGGTTCAGCACCCCCTCCCCCCTCCCGTCCCCCCTCCACTCCCCCCCTCCCCTCCACTCCCCTCCCCCTCCCCCTCCCCTTCCACTCCCCCCCCCAATCCATCCACCTCAACCCCTCTTATCCTCCCTCCCCTCTCCCCCCTCCCTCCTCCCTCCCTCCCTAGGAGATAGATTTAAACTTTAAAATGTGAATAACTTTAAGATTATATGACACCGATTTTAATGAAACTTCCTCCATTAGCACCAAAGGGACGACGGTGAGTAAGGTGGGCCTAAAATTGTCGCGCTATCGTGTACCATTTTGGCTGTAGTTCAGGAACAAACAAACAAACAAACGAGAGTTTTAGTATATAGATAGATAGACTTAGTTAATACGGGTGTCAGGTGTTATGGGGAGAAGGCAGGAGAATGGGGTTATGAGGGAGAGGTAGATTAGCCATGATTGAATGGCGGAGTAGATTTGATGGGCCGAATGGCCTAATTCTGCTCGTATCACTTCTGAACATGAACTTTCACTCCATGGATCTGGACTGACCTGTTGCTTATTTCTAGTGTTTCCAGCAGCCACAGATTTTTTAACCATTTTTTGATAGGTATTGGCTATCTCCAGCAAACAGAAGAGGATTCTGGAGGATGAAACATTATTCTCAGGATTCGTTCACGAGAGCAAACAGTGACCTAGGCCTTTGTTTTATAAAGCAAAGCATCCTGGATTTTGGCTGCAAGCGTCATTTTCGGGTCAAATCCAGGGTTGCCAACTTCCTCACTCCCAAATAAGGGACAAAGGGTGACGCCACCTCCCTGGGCCCCACGTGACCTCACCCAGCCAGCGGCCACGTGCTCCCGCTCCACCAATGGCGGCCGCCATTGGTGGAGCGGGAGCACGTGGCCGCTGGCTGGGCGAGGTCACATGGGGCGCGGGGCAGTGACCCTTTGTCCCTTATTTGGGAGCGAGGAAGTTGGCAACCCTACTAATAAGGGACAAGGGCGGTCCCGTACGGGACAAACTAATTCCGCCCAAAATACGGGATGTCCTGGCTAATACGGGACAATTGGCAACCCTAGTCGCATCTCACGTAGCTCTGAGCACTTTTGATGGGACTTCCACATGTTTGTCTCCGAGATTGAAGGGTTGTGCAGAGAAATGGCAAGGAGTACTCTCTTCTTGTCTGATCAGAACTTCCCTCAAACTTTATCACGTAAAAGCCTGGCAGGTGCCAAAGGCCAGAAACACTGGAACTTATTGCACCTGGAGCAATGATCCATGCCAATGCTAAGATTCAATGGTTCAATGATTATTTATGAACACATCCACAGACATACAGTGAAATGCTTCTTTTTGCGTGCAAATCAGTAAAGTATTGCCATACCTAAGCGCAATTAGTGTGCGGCACGGTGGCGCAGCAGTAGAGTTGCTGCCTTACAGTGCTTGCAGCGCCGGAGACCCGGGTTCCATCCCTCTAACAGCCTTGCCATTAACAACTCCATACAGAGACAAAGAAGCTTAATTCACTTGTGCATGCATCTTTTAATGTAAAGTCATGCACAGACCCCAACTGCTTCAACTGCTTCAGGTATGTAGGTTAATTGGCTGGGTAAATGTAAAAATTGTCCCTAGTGGGTGTAGGATAGTGTTAATGTACGGGGATCGCTGGGCGGCACGGACTTGGTGGGCCGAAAAGGCCTGTTTCCGGCTGTATATATATGATATGATGATATGATAAATGCGAGGACTTATCCACTTTGGATTGATCACTCAGGCAGTTAACTCTCAGAAGCTGATGGTGATCTCGTGAACAGAGCCCATGTTGCAGAAGTAGAGACGCTGGAGGTCTTAAAATGCACATACATTCGCACCGTGACCACGTGGATTTTTTCCGCGCCAGAGACCCGGGTTCGATCCCGACTACGGGTGCTGTCTGTACAGAGTTTGTACGTTCTCCCCGTGACAACGTGGGTTTTCTCCGAGATCTTCAGTTTCCTCCCACACTCCAAAGACGTACAGGTTTGTAGGTTAATTGGCTTGGTAAATGTAAAAAATGTCCCTAGTGTATGTAGGATAGTGTTAATATGCAGGGATCACTGGTCGGCGCGGGCTAAAGGGCCTGTTTCCAAGCTGTATCTCTAAACTAAACTAAACTAAACTAAACATTGAGCTCCATTCTCCTACCTTCTCCCCATAACCTCTGACACCCGTACTAATCAAGAACCTAACTATCTCTGCCTTAAAAATATCCATTGACTGTGGCAAACAATTCCGCAGATTCACCACCCTCTGGCTAAAGAAGTCAGATGCTCTTCAGAGTCTCAATTCCTGTCTTGAATACACTCCGGAACCCAGCCTCCACCACCCGTTAGATCCACCACCAGGTGGACTACAGATAGGCCATTTCCACTCTTTTCCTCTGCTGGTGATTTTTTGTTTTGATTGCCACTGGCAATGGAGCTCAAAGCAGGGATCAGCCAGTTCTACAGGTGATGCTGACTGACAATTGTTCACAGTCAACACTCCTGCGTTTAATTTCTCCTCTGATCCTCTTCACAGCAGCGTCTTGCGGTCTTTCCACCTCAACTGCGCTCCTCTTTGAAAATGACAATGATCTCTCCAACTTGAGCAGCTCGCACAGTTTGATAATTCTATTCAAGGGCTTTCTGCTGAGGTTGTTTTGACACGGTTTCTTCAGTGATCTGCAGTTTCAGTTCCCGCTCAAGGTCAGGGAAGTCAGGTCTGGCAGTGTCATCTCAGATGTGTGCCGTGTTGGTCCATGTTTTCCTCGCGCCCCTTGCCCGGTCGCCACTTTACGCGTCGCCTCACATCTCACAGTCTGTTGGTGCAGTCTGAGTGTGCACTTGCTTCAGCTCCAGCTCCTGTGCTGCAGGTGATAACGTGTCAAGAATATCCCGTGGCTCATCACCGCCCGAATATAACGGGAGTGCTTTCTCTTACATGTTACCTGTGATTCCCAACCCCGTCTATGTCCCTTCAAACCTGCAAACCCTGTCTCCCAAAGGGATAGAATGGAGGAGAGATGGGAATAGACATCAAATGGCATGAGTTTAGTTATGGCTGTCAATGTCTTAACAAGATGTGACTGCAGCATTTACACACTGGATGTATTGAGCATTGCCATTTATTTCAATGCTTTTCTTTTTGCTTTGGTTGGCCTGCAGAGATTTGTATTAATTTATAATCACTTCAACTGAGGTGGAGTAAAATGCAAACTGACTCAGTTACAGACACAGCTTCATGGAATAGCACAGACTGGGCGATCGTTTGACTTGAACATCTTCGCTCAGTCCGCCTTGGCCTACGCAGTCCGCCTTGCCAAACACTGTAACTCCCCTTCCCATTCCCACACTGACCTTTCTGTCCTGGGCCTTCTCCATTGCCAGAGTGAGGCCAAACGCAAATTGTAGGAACAGCACCTCATATTTCGCTTGGGCAGCTTACAGCCCAGCGGAATGAATATTGATTTCTCTAACTTCAAGTCAATAGACAATAGATGCAGGAGTAGGCCATTCGGCCCTTCGAGCCAGCACCACCATTCAATGTGATCATGGCTGATCATTCTCAATCAGTACCCCGTTCCTGCCTTCTCCCCACACCCCCTGACTCCGCTATCCTTAAGAGCTCTATCTAGCTCTCTCTTGAATGCATTCAGAGAATTGGCCTCCACTGCCTTCTGAGGCAGAAAATTCCACAGATTTACAACTCTCTGACTGAAAAAGTTTTTCCTCATCTCCGTTCTAAATGGCCTACCCCTTATTCTTAAACTGTGGCCCCTGGTTCTGGGGCCCTTGCATCCCTTCTCTCTCCGTCCCTCCCCCACCTTATCCCTCGTACTCGTTTCACTGTCGTGCTGCTGCGTTACTCTGTTTGTGTCACTCGTTCTCACCTTCCCCACAGCCAACAATGGACCATTGTGGGCTCCACCTTTCCTTGATCGTCGTTGCTTTTTGCATATCTTTCATTGGTTTGTCCAATGTACCTTCTAAATCTCTCATTTCCCTCTACCCTGACTCTCAATCTGAAGAGGTGTCGCGACCCGAAGCTTCACCCATTCCTTTTCTCCAGAGATGCTGCCTGAGCTGCTGAGTTACTCCAGCTTTCTGTGTCCATCACACATCAATAGTCGGACTTCACTCTGCAACCCAGTGGTATGAATATTGATCTCCCTAACTTCAAGTAACCCTTGCAAGCCTCTCTCTCCGTTCCTCTCCCACCCAAGTCGTTGTGCCGGCTTCAAAGCCACCTTGTTCAGTCTCATTGCCTGTAACTCGTTTTCACCTAGACCACAGCTAACAATGGCCCTTTATCCCTTTATCATTGTTACTTTTCTGCATACCTTTCATTCATTTGATCTATATCTCTCGACATCACCGTCTATATCTCTAGTTTCCCTTTCTCCCGACTCTCAGTCTGAAGGGTCTTGACCCAAAATGTCACCTATTCCTTTTCTCCAGAAATGCTGCCTGACCCATTGAGTTGCTCCAGTTTTCTGTGCCTATCCCCAATGTACACTGTCCACACCTACCTGCGTCTGACCCATATCTCGCTAAACCTTTCCTATCCATGTACCTGTTCAAATGCCTCATATATTTTGTTATAGTTTCTGCCTCAACTACCTCCTCTGGCAGCTCATTCCATACACTCACCACGCTCTGTGTGAAAAAGTTATTCCTCGGGATCCTATTAAATCTTTCCCCTCTCACCTTAAACCCAAGTCCTCTGGGTTTTTGATTCCCCTACACTAGGTCAAAGACTCTGTGAATCTACCCAATCTAGTTCCCTCATAATCATACACACTAATGGTTGTCATTAGTTTCTCCTCACTCCATGCATTCCACTCTCTTTCATACTCATCCAGCCGATGAGACACGTCAGGTAGACACAAACTGGGTGGCAGTGTGAACTGATGACACAAAGCTGGGTGGCAGTGTGAACTGTGAGGAGGATGCTATGAGGTTGCAGGGTGACTTGACAGGTTGTGTGAGTGGGCAGATGCATAGCAGATGCAGTTTAATGTGGATAAGTGTGAGGTTATCCACTTTGGTGGTAAGAACAGAAAGGCAGATTATTATCTGAATGGTGTCAAGTTAGGAAATGGGGAAGTACAAAGAGATCTGGGTGTCCTTGTTTATCAGTCACTTAAAGTTAGCGTGCAGGTACAGCAGGCAGTGAAGAAAGCCAATGGCATGTTGGCCTTTATGACAAATGGAGTTGAGTATAGGAGCAAACAGGTCCTTCTGCAGTTGTACAGGGCCCTAGTGAGACCGCACCTGGAGTACTGTGTGCAGTTTTGGTCTCCACATTTGAGGAAGGATATTCTTGCTATTGAGGGAGTGCAGCATAGGTTCACGAGGTTAATTCCCGGAATGGCGGGACTGTCGTATGTTGAAAGACTGGAGCGACTGGGCTTGTATACACTGGAAATTAGAAGGATGAGAGGGGATCTTATTGAAACATATAAGATTATTAGGGGAGGCAGGAAACATGTTCCCAATGTTGGGGGAGTCCAGAACCAGGGGCCACAGTTTAAGAATAAGGGGTAGGCCATTTAGATTGGAGATGAGGAAAACCTTTTTCAGTCAGAGAGTTGTAAATCTGTGGAATTGTCTGCCTCAGAAGGCAGTGGAGGCCAATTCTCTGGATGCTGTCAAGAGAGAGCTAGATAGAGCTCTTAATGATAGCGGAGTCGGGGGGTATGGGGAGAAGGCAGGAAAGGGGTACTGATTGTGAATGATCAGCCATGATCACATTGATTGGCGGTGCTGGCTCGAAGGGCCGAATGGCCTCCTCCTGGACCTATTGTCTATTGTCTATTGTCTATAACATGCTGGAGTAACTCAGCGGGACAGGCAGCATCTCTGGAGAGAAGGAATGGGTGACGTTTCGGGTCGAGACCCTTCTTCAGACCTTGACCCGAAACGCCACCCATTCCTTCTCTCCAGAGATGCTGCCTGTCCTGCTGAGTTACTCCAGTATTTTGTATCTATCTTCGGTTAAAACCAGCATCTGCTGTTCCCTCCTGCACACGATGAGACACATCAGTAGGAACATAAATATCATGTTTTGAAAAGATTGGGACCCAAACTGATAGGACATAAGTGAACTCACAAACCATTCGGAACAAAATTGGAGAATTAGAATCATTAATAACACGCTGGATGATACATAGCAATAAAACACATGTGGCTCAAGTTGATCTGGGGAATAAAATGTAGAAGATGACAGATGTGAGAGCAGAATAATTTGGAAACAACGATCACAACACAAAGCTAGGTTCAATATAAAACCAGTAAATGTCAATGAAAAACAAGGATAATTGTATTATATTGGGAAAAAAATAAAAATAACATTCTTTGAAATGAAAGGGAGCCAGCAACGGCTTCTTCCCCTCTGTTATCAGGCTTCTGCATGGTTCTTCCATAAGCTGGAGTAATGTCCGATTCATTTGTAGGAAGGAACTGCAGATTCTGGTTTAAACCAAAGATAGACACAAAATGCTGGAGTAACTCAGCGGGACAGGCAGCATCTCTGGATGGAAGGAATGGGTGACGTTTCGGATCTAGACCTTTCTTCAGACTGTCCAATTCACCTCCACTCCCTTGCATTTATTGTGCAGAGGAGAAAAGAGTTAACATCTCTGGGCAGTGACACTTCATCAGAATTTTAGCATCCACAGTTATTTGCTGGAGTTACTCAGTGGGTCAGGCGCAACTCTGGAGAACATGGATAGGTAACGTTTCAGGCTGGGACCCTTCTTCAGACTCAGACTGATCATGAGACCCAGCTAGAGCACACAGTATTGTGGACAACATATTGGCATGGGATGCAGCTTGGTTGATGTACGGAGATCAGATTGCAAGAAGGACGGGCCAATTTGGGGTGGGATGGTTGTGATTAGTGGATGCCACCAGAATCCATGCTGGGGCTCCAGCTGATCGACATCTCCAGTGGGTGGCACAATGGCATATGGAGTTTGTACCTTCTCCCCGTGACCACGTGGGTTTTCCCCAGGTGCTCCGGTTTCCTCCCACACACCAAAGACATACATATTTGCGGGTTAAATAGCTTTGGTTAAAAATTGTAAATTGTCCCTAGTGTGTGGGATACTGTTTGTGCACGGGGATCGCTGGTCGGCGCAGACGCAGTGGTTTCCAAATCCACGGAGGTCACGGGGAGAATGTGCAAACTCCATACAGACAACACCTGTAGTCAGGAGGGAACCCAGGTCTCTGGTTCTGTGAGGCAGCAACTTTACCGCTGTGCCACTGAGCCGGAAGGTGGCAATGTTTAGAAGGACGGCAGTATGTGGACCACTGATAGTTAATGGAAGAAATTAGAGTTTTCAAGAACATGTAAAAACAACAGTTGATAAGGGAATGAATGTGCAAGAATGTGGGAGACAGTTTCAGTGTGAAAGTGAGACAAACTAGGTGAAGAGAACACGTCTCTGTAACTGACAAGGAAGTGGCAATGTGGGTGTGCTGGAAGAGCTGTCGAACCGGTGTTTGGAAGAATGGCAGGGAACAAGTGAATTCCCATTAAATGCTCAAAATCCTAGAGACGAGACACTGAATGCTGAACTTAATCATGCTCCAAACAGGTCTCTTTACGCGGGGCGGCATGTTGGCACGGGCTTTACGTGGGGTGGCACAGTGGCACGGGCTTTACGCGGGGTGGCCCGGTGACACGGGCTTTACGCGGGGTGGCACGGTGGCACAGCTGGTAGGGCCGCAGCCTCACAATGCCACACACCCGGGTTCCTGGCTACGGGTGCTATCTATGTGGAGTTTGCACGTTCTCCCTGTGATCGCGTAGGCTTTCTCTTGGAGCTTCGGTTTCCTATCACATCCCAAAGACGTGTGGGTTTGTAGGTTAATTGGCCCTTTGTAAACTGCCCCGAGTGTGTAGGGAGTGGATGAGAAAGTGGAATAATATGTAAGTAGTGTGAACGGGCGATCAATGGTCGGCCTGGACTCGGTGGGCTGAAGGGCCTGTTTCCATTCTGTATCACTAGCATCATCGTGTCATAGAGGGCTACAGCGTGACAGAGAGGCTGGTTAAACCAAAACACGGATATGACTTGTCTCTGTGATGATAAATATGTCTTTTAGACAAGCAAAGGCAAACAGATGCTTAGTCATAGAGTCATAGAGAATGTCATAGAATCATAGAGTGGAATGTCATAGAATACAGCGTGGAAACAGGCCCTTCAGCCCAACTTGCCCACACCGGCCAACATGTGCCAGCTACACTAGTTCCACCTGCCTGCATTTGGTCCCTATCCCTCCAAACTTGTCCTATCCATGCACCTGTCTAACTGTTTCTTAAATGTCTGGATAGTCCCTGCTTCAATTACCTCCTCTTGTTCCATACACCCACCACCCGTTGTGTGAAAAAGGTACCCCTCAGATGTCCTCTGGTCCCCGATTCCTCAACTCTGGACAAGAGACTCTGTGCGTCTACCTGATCTATTTCTCTCATGATTTTTATACACCTCTATAAGATCACCCCTCATCCTCCTGCGCTCCAAGGAATAGAGTCCCAACCTGCTCGACCTCTCTGTATAGCTCAGACGCTCTAGGCCTGGCAACATCCTCGTAAATCTTCTCTGTACCCTCTCTCACTAAACTAAACTAAACTAAACTAAAGTAAAATAAACGAATCTAAACTAAGGATGGGTCAGTGATAAACGTCTCTTCAGGAATCCTATGGAAACAATCACCATTGTTCAGTGAGTTTCAAGATAGTCATCAAAAGAGATAAGATTAGTCCTGGGGAGAGGACTCTCACTGGGGAAAGATGGCTTTCAATAGTCTGGTGGAGGGAGATTGGAATCATCCCCTCGAGGGGAAACATTCGTGGAAGGTGTGAGTGGCAGCACAGTGGCGCAGCAGTAGAATTGCTGCCTCACAGCGCCGGAGTTCCGGGTTCGATCCTGACTACAGGTGCTGTCTGTATGGAGTTTGTACATTCTCCCCGTGACCTCTTGTGTTTTCTCCGGGTACTCCGGTTTCCTCCCACACTACAAAGACATATGGTTTGTTGGTTAATTGGCTTCGGTAACTTGTAAAATTGTCCATAGCGTGTGTCGGTTAGTGTACGGGGCGATCGCTGTTCGGCACAGACTCGGTGGGCCGAAGGGCCTGTTTCCGTACTGTATCTCTAAAGTCCAAAGTCACTAAAGTCAACAGTCTAAAGTTGTTTAAAAGCGAGATAGTATGTTTAAAGTTATCATGTGGAATGGCCTCCTCCTGCACCCATTTTCTATGTTTCGATCATGTCCCTGTTGGAGTAAGGAGCAAAGATGGTAGGTTTATGGAAGATAGACACAAAAAGCTGGAGTAACTCAGCGGGCCAAACAGCATCTCTGGAGAAAAGGAATAGGTGACATTTCGGTCGAGACCCTTCTAACAAAGAATATTGGTTTGCTCAGGGAAGAGGGATGTGTATGTCAGATATAGAAAATTGATATTGAATGAGACTGTTGAGGTTTATAGGTCACGTACAAAAGAATGTAAAAATGCAAGTAGGAGTGAAAAAAAGGGTCATGCCTTGACAAGTAATATTATGGAGTATCCTCAAAACTTAATATGTATATTAGAGAACAATATATATTAGCTATATATAAGTATATTAGCTCAGGAAAGAGTAGGTCTCTCAGGGACCAAAGGGGTAATCCATGTGTGGAGCTAAGGACATGAGCAGGGCCCTAAGTGATTACTTTACATCTGATAAGGATTTGAGTGCAGGGTGGACATTGGTAGTGAGGTGAGTGAAGTTCTGCATGGGTGTAGGAGGTAGCACCAATGCAGTCGTCAATGCAGTGGAGATAGAGTTCGGGGATAGGGCGGGTGTACAGGGATTGTTCAACGTACCTTACAAAGAGGCAGGCATAGCTGGGGCCCACGTGAGTGCCCATGGATGAGCCTTGGATTGGAGGAAGTGGGAGGAGTCGATGCTGTCGAGAGTAAAGATAATGGAGCAAAGCACTCAACCCTAAAAACCGTAGTATGTCACGGCGCCATTTTAGTAGTCAGAAACCTGCAGAAACATTTTAAAAGAAAAAAAACAAAAATCTGTGAATTGATAGATGAGATATATTCTGCATTTTAATGGTATCATCACACATACTGTTCCCCCACAACACTGATTACACTGCGAGAGGCATTGCAAACGGCAGGTTTTGCTTACTAAAATGGCGGACGTTATGCTCCTTTGCGTACTACACCAGTATAGGCGATTTTGACTGAGTGGTTCATCTTGCTCCTCTAGTATCTTTGGTTGAGAGCGAGGAACAGCTCCGCTAGGCGGAGGAGAGTGTCGGTAAAGGGAAATTGTCTTGTTCTGCGGTCGAGGAATAAACGGAGGGTTTTAAGGCCTTCCTGGTGGGGGACGTAGAGCGACTGAACATCCAGAGTAATCATGAGGGAGTGGGGGCCTGGAAAATAGAAGTCAATGGATTTGTACCGCATACATTAGATCGCACATCTGAATGCGGAAGTAGCTATGAATGAAGCGTGATAGACGGGAATTGTATGGACTTCATGAAGATGTTTGACAATGTTCTGTGTGGCAGGCTGGTCCAGAAGATTAAGGCACAAGGGATCCTAAGCTTGCTGGAAAACTGATCCAAAATTGGCTTGGTTACAGGAGGAGGAGGAGGGTAGTGGTAGATGGATGTTTATTTCTGACTGGCAACTTGGTGGATAGGGTGAAGAAGGCATTTAGATGCTTGCCTACATCGAGTATTGAGATGGGACATCATGTTGCAGCTGTAGGTAGCACTGGTTCGACCACACTTGGAGTATTATGTACCAGAAACCGGAGTACCCGGAGGAAACTAGCGGTCACGGGGAGAACGTACAAACTCCGTACAGACAGCACCCGTGGTCAGGATCGAAACCCGAACTCCGGCAATTCCAAAAGACACACTACAGGACAGATATGATAACGATAAAATGACTGCAGCAGAGGCTCAACACCATGCTGCCTGGAATAGAGGGCTGTACAAATAGAGAGAGATTAGATAGACTGACGTTATATTATTGGAACTTAGGGTGCTGAGGGGTGACCTTACAGAGATTTATCAATTGATGAGAGGCAAAGATAGGATGTATAGACACAGGACAGGGGTCTAGAACTGAAGGGCACGCTTAAGATGAAAGGGGAGATCTTCAGTTTATCTAGTTGACAGATACAGCACGGAAACAGGCCCTTTGGCCCACTGAGTCCATGCCGACCATCGATCACCAGTTCTATGTTAGCCCACTTTCACATTCATTTCTTACACACTAGTGACAATCTACAGAGGCCTATTAACTTATAAACCCGCACGTCTTCGCGATATGGGAGGAAACCGGAGCACCCATACAAAAAGCCATGGGGTCACAGGGAGAAGATGCAAACTCCATACAGACTGCACCCAATGCCAGAATCAAACCCAGGCCTTTAGTGCTGTAAGGCAACAGCTCTGAGAAGTAATTTTTCAGAGAGTTTAGTTTAGTACGGTTTAGTTCAGTTTAGTTTAGAGATACAGCATGGAAACAGGCCCTTGAGCCCAACAAATCTGTGTTGACCATCGATCACCAGAATGCTAGTTCTATCTTACACACTAGAGATAATTTACAGAGGGCAATTTACCTACAAACCCTGAACGTCTTTGGAGGTTGGGAGGAAACCGGAGCACCTGGAGAAAACCCACGCAGTCACAGGGAAAATGAACAGGCTGCAACTCTGTGTGAAATCTTGAAGAGCGCCTTTTATTGTTGATGAAAATCTCACTGCATGTTAATACAGGAAAACATCCTGCCCCAGATGATCCGGTGTGAAGCATTTGGCAAAAATATTTGGGAGACAGAGCATCTATTGCAAGATTCCCATCCTGAAGCTGAAGTTTAGTTTAGTTTAGTTTAGAGATACAGCGTGGAAACAGGCCCTTTGGCCCACCAAGTCCACGCCAACCAGCGATCCCCACACGCCAAAACTATCCTACACACACTGGGGACAATGTACAATTTTGTCGAAGCCAATCAGCCTACAAACCTGTGCGTCTTTGGAGTGTGGGAGGAAACCGGAGCACCCGGAGAAATCCCACGCAGTCACAGGGAAGATGTACAAACTCCATACAGATTGCACCCATAGTCGGGATGGAACCTGGGTCTCCAGCGCTGTAAGGCAGCAACTCTACCGCTGCGCCACAGAGGGTTGGAGGCAGGTACAACTAAGCTTTTTTAAAGGGATTTGGGCAGGTGATTAGATAGGAAAAGCACCGAGAGATATAGATCTAACGTAGGCAAACATGATTCAACATAGGTGCCCAATGTGAACAGGGCCGAGGTTGAGCCAATATCCGTCCTGTGTGGTTCCCTGAAAACGCAGTTGGGCTGTTTCCGCGCTGAACATATGTAGGAAGGTTAGATACCTTGAATGTAACAATTAGCTGCTAAGATTGATCATTATTTCTGAAAACACTCCTGTGACTCATTTGATAGCACTTTGGCTGATGACTCAGATGCTCGTGAGTTCACGATCTGATTTTTTTTTTTTAAACTGCCAGAAATCTGAAATTAAAAAACAGAAAGTTCTGGAAGAACGAAGCGGGTCAGGCACATTCTGTCGAGAGAAACGGAGAAAACATTTCAGGTTAATGGTCCATTACCCCTGAGTCAGAATCTTGTGAGTTTAAGTTCCATTCCAGATTCATGGGCTCATAAATATCGTCTGGCTTGTCGTAAGCTGTACCGAGGAAGAGTTATAGTTTGGAAGGTGTCACCTTACATCTGAGGTATGCAACAGAAAATCTCCTCCGGCCAACCCTTCACAACAGATAAAAGGTCCTTAGCATAATTTGATAAAGAAGAGACTCCAAAGGGGTACAGGTATGCAGGTTAATTGGCTTGGTGTATGTGTAAATTGTCCCTAGTGTGTGTAGGATAGGTGTTAATGTGTGTGGATCGCTGGTCGGTGCGGACTCGGTGGGTCGAGGGACCTGTTTCTGCGTTGTATCTCTAAACTAAACTAAGCTAAACTAAACTAGACTAAAGAGGGATTCTCCCTGCTGTCCAGGTCAACTGTGCCAAAGAAAAACAAGCTAGCGTGCCTTAATGACTACTTTTTGGTGGCTCTGACATCCACCATCATGAAATGCTTTGAGAAACTGGTCATAGTGCATACAACTGCTGTTAATGAGGCAACTGAACCATCCAAGCAACAACCAGAGAGCAGTCCTGAGCTACCATCTACCTCATCAGAGACCCTCAGACTATCTTTGATCGGACTTTACTGGACTTCTTTATCTTGCACTAAATGTTATTCACGTTATTCCCTTTATCGTATCTGTACACTATGAATGGCTCGAATGTAATCATGTATTGTCTTTCCGACAACTGGTTAGCACGCTACAAAAGCTTTTCACTGTACCTCACTGCACGTGACAATAAACTAAACTCAAACCCAACTGCAGCCTCCCAAGCAGCCTTGATCCACTGCAGTTTGCAAACCACCACAACAGATCCACTGCAGACACCATCTCCCTGTCCTTGCACTCATCACTGGGACATTGGGATCACGAGCACACGGAGGTCAGACACCAATTCATTGACAGCAGCACAACCTTCAACACTACTACTCCAACCAAAGTCACATCCAAACTCCTGGACCTAGGAGTTTGCAACCCAATCTGCAACTGTGTTGGAAGGAACTGCAGATGCTGGTTTGTACCAAACGTAGACACAGAATGCTGGAGAAACTCAACGGGTCAGACAGCATCTTTGGAGAAATGGAATAGGTGATATTTCGGGTCAAAACTCTTCTTCAGAATGCAATCTTCCGCCTGACGAAGGGTTCCATCCAAAACCTAACCACTTACTTCTCTCCAGAGATGCTGCCAGACCCCGCTGAGGTACTCCACATTTTGTGTGTATCCACTCTGCAACTGAATCTTCGACTTCCTGACCCATAGACCACAGTCAGTGAGGATAGGTGATAAAGCATGCTCCACGATAATCCTCACCACCAGTGTCCCACAAGGCTGTATCCTCACCTCCTTATTATACCCCATTTACATTTTCAACTGTGTGAACAAATTGGGCTCTAATTCCTTTTTGCAAGATTGCAGGTGACACTACACAGTGGACCACATCTCAAGAGTCAAGAGTCAAGAGTCTGTTTTATTGTCATATGTCCCAGATGGAACAATGAAATCCTTACTTGCTGCAGCACAACAGAATATGTAAACATAGTACACTGTAAAAAAAAAAATAATGATAGTAATAATAATAATTAATAATAGTCCATTGTAGTTCAGAGCTAATTTGAGGTTGTAGTGTTTAATAGCCTGATGGCTGTCGGGAAGAAGCTGTTCCTGAACCTGGACGTTACAGTTTTCAGGCTCCTGTACCTTCTTCCCGATGGCAGGGGTGAAATGAGAGCGTGGCCAGGGTGGTGTGGGTCTCTGATGATGCTGGCTGCCTTTTTGAGGCAGCGACTCTGATAAATCCCTTTGATGGTGGGGAGGTCAGAGCCGGTGATGGACTGGGCAGTGTTCACAACTTTCTGCAGTCTTTTCCGCTCCTGAACGTCCAAGTTGCCGAACCGGGCCGTGATGCAACCACGTCTCGAACAATGATGGAAGGAAGGAGATAGGGAGGGAGGAAGGGCAGCATGGTGGCGCAGCGGTAGAGTTGCTGCCTTACAGCGAATGCAGTGCCAGAGACTCAGGTTCGATCCTGACTACAGGCGCCGTCTGTACGGAGTTTGTACGTTCTCCCCGTGACCTGCATGGGTTTTCTCCGAGATCTTCGGTTTCCTCCCACTCTCCAAAGATGTACAGGTTTGTAGGTTAATTGGCTGGGCAAATGTAAAAATTGTCCCTAGTGTGTGTAGGATAGTGTTAATGAGCGGGGATCGCTGTGCGGCGCGGACCCGGTGGGCCGAAGGGCCTGTTTCCGCGCTGTATCTCTAAATCTAAATCTAAAGGAAGGAAGGAGATAGGGGGCTATGTGGCATGGTGCCAAGATAACAACACCTCCCTCAAATTCGGCTGAATAAAGAAGTTGGTCATCGACTTCAGGAAACGGCCTGAGAACGTGCCCCAGTCTGCATCAATGGTGCTGAAATGGAGATGTAGAGATCATTCATACCATCAACAATTTGACCTGATCCAACTACATCTATGTAGATGTACAATGGTGAGCTATCAGTCAGATCATAACTTGTGTAAGTACATCCGGTAGTGCAAATCAGAAAACAGAGTGCAGAATGTACAGTCCTAGAGTCATACAGCATGGAAACAGCTTTGTACAACAAGTGCCCTTCCCAATACCGCAAGATACTGCAGAGTTGTGGATGCAGCTGAATCCATCATGAAAACCAGCCTCCCCACTAGCAACTCCATCTACACGCCACCCTGCCTCGGGAAAGTTATGCTATCAGTGGATTAAACCATTCACTGGATGCATTCAAAAGAAAGTGAGATAGGGCTCTTAGGGCTAGCGGAATCAAGGGATATGGGGAGAAGGCAGGAATGGAGTACTGATGGTGGATGATCAGCCATGATCACATTGAATGGCGGTACTGGCTTGAAGGGCCGAATGGCCTACTCCGGCACCTATTGTCTATGTGTCTATGTATTATCATATATTGAAGCTATGTTTTTGTGACATGCCAGTTAAGCGTTACTCACTTGGTGTTCGCTCCTGATGTCATGTGAGCAGGGCAGTGCTGAGCAGAAGCCATTAAAACGTTAACCACGGCACAAAGTGCTGTCTCCGTCCCTTTTATTTGGACTTCACAACCACAAAACATAATGACAATGTCTGCGTTCCTTCCCTCCAGAGATGCTGCCTGCCCCGCTGAGTTACTCCAGCATTTTGTGTCTGGTGTCTGCACGAAACTCCAAATCCACTGTTGAGATACGGTGAGTGACGTCACGTCCTCTCCCAGGCTAAGGAGGGCTTCGCTTGTTAAAAGACGCGTGAGTTCCTCGACACGGAGGCCTTTGACTCACTCCGCTCCTGTGGCGGCCCACCTTAGTTTGAACGTTCAACACGAGACTCCCAAAACAAACACTCGACCCCCTAGGTCCGTCACAGCCAGAGAGTAGCGGTGGATAGAAGACGAGAAAAATTATTGATGGTCTCAAAGCCTCTTTAGAAACCATCAGATCCCCACTGTGCTCAGAGAATGGCAGCACGGTGGTGCAGCAGTAGAACTACTGCCTTACAGCGCTAGAGACCCAGGTCCAATCCTGACTACGGGCGCCGTCTGTATGGAGTTTGTACGTTCTCCCCGTGACCCGAGTCGGTTTTCTCCGAGATCTTCGGTTTCCTCCCACACTTCATAGACGTACAGGGTTGTAGGTTAATTGGCTTGGTATAAATCTAAATTGTCCCCAGTGTGTGTTGGATAGTGTTAGTGTGCGGGGATCGCTAGTCAGCACGGACCCGGTGGGCCGAAGGGCCTGTTTTCCTCGCTGTATCTCTAAACTAAACTAAACTAAAAATGCTCCACTCATGGTTGTTCAAAGTGGGGCAGCAACAGTCAGAATGTGGGATAGCAACAGGCAGAATGTGGGATAGCAACAGGCAGAATGTGAGGTAGCCACAGGCAGGATGGTACTGAGAACCTCATCCATTTGTCAGATGCACACAGAAGTTGTAGAAGGACCGTGACACCTCCTGGACGACCTGCTCACCCCACAATTCCTGCCCCACCTGAGGCAGAGTGTGTGGGCCGTCTACACCAGCCTCTGTGGTCAACTGTGACTGACTCTGGCCGCCTGTGACAGACTATTGTCAGACAGTGTGATGGGACCTGTGATGAACCCTGTGGGCTGCCTGTGACCATCATAGACCCTGTGACCACCTGTGACATCTCTGTGATGGAACCTACAACCCCCTGATACAGACTCTGTGACAGACCCTGTGACACAGCCAGTGACACAGCCAGTGACACAGCCAGTGACATAGCCAGTGACACAGCCGGTAACAGACCTGGTGACACCCCCTGTGACAGACTTTGTGACATACTCTGCAGCCACCTGTGACGGACACAGCGACAGAGTCTGTGATAGAATCTGCGACTGCCTGTGACGCACCCTGTGACTGTCTGTGATTGCCCGTGTGTCTGACCCTGTGACTAGCTCTGTGATGGACCCAGTGACAGAGACTGTGTCCAACTCACACAGAGGGCGGTGGGTGCATGGAACAAGCTGCCAGAGAAGGTAGTTGAGGCTGGGACTTTCCCAACGTTTAAGAAACAATTAGACAGGTACTTGGATAGGACAGGTTTGGAGCGATACGGACCAAACGCTGGCAGGTGGGACTAGTGTAGCTGGGACATTGTTGGCCGATGTGGGCAAGTTGGGCCGAAGGGCCAGTTTCCACACTGTATCACTCTATGACTCTATGACCCTGTGACTGAGTCTGTGACTGAATAAGGGTCTTGACCTGAGGCGTCACCCATTCCTTCTCTCCAGAGATGCTGCCTGTTCCGCTGAGTTACTCCGGCATTTTCTGTCTATCTTCTGTGAGTGACCGTGTGTGCTGCCTGTGACTGACCGCGTGATGGACACTGTGGGCCATACCGGGACACAGAGGAGAGGGCAGAGAGCCAGGAGAGAACAGGGAGAGGACAGGGCCAGGAGAGGACAGGGAGAGGGCAGAGAGCCAGGAGAGGACAGGGAGAGGGCAGAGAGCCAAGAGAGGACAGGGAGAGGACAGCGTCAGGAGAGGACAGAGAGCCAGGAGAGGACAGGGAGAGGGCAGAGAGCCTAGAGAGGACAGGGAGAGGACAGGGCCAAGAGAGGACAGGGAGCGGACAGCGTCAGGAGAGGGCAGAGAGCCAGGAGAGGACAGGGAATTAGGAGAGCAGTGAGTCAGGACAGGGAGTCAGGACATAGAGCTGGGAGAGGACAGAGGAATAGCACGACAGGGAGTCAGGAGAGGGCAGAGAGTTAGGAGAGGACAGAGCACCAGTCATCCACCATCCCCAGGGGCAGCCAGCACGAACCACAGTGGTTGTGACAGAGGCCGCACAGCACGACACTTGCATTACTCTCCCTTATTGGCACGGACAGGGAATATATGAGCAGGGAAATCAGAGCAGAGTGGGATAAAAGACTCATCGGGCACCAGCCTGAGATCCGTGTATTGTCTGGTCAGGACATTCCACGATGGAGCAGATGGATCGGGGAGGTTGCAGACTAGACTTACATGACACTGCCCGGCTGAAGTATTATTGTCACTATAAAACACTGGGGAGATAGTTTGTAGGAAGTGCCTGCAGATGCAGGTTTAGACCGAAGATAGACGAAAAATGATGGAGTAACTCAGCGGGACAGGCAGCATCTCTGGAGAGAAGGAATGGGTGACGTTTCGGGATTGAACCCTTCTTCAGACTCCAGTCTTCAGTCTGTTGAAGGGTTCCGAAACAAAACCCCAGGACTTTCCTTAATGAAGGAGATAAAGAGGAATTTATTTAATTAGAGGGTGGTGAATCTGTGGGATTCATTGCCACAGACGGCTGTGGAGGCCGAGTCAATGGATATTTTTAAGGCAGAGATTGACAGATTCTTGGTCAGTACGAATGTCAGGGGTTATTGGGAGAAGAATGGGGTTTAGTTTAGTTTAGAGATACAGCGCGGAAACAGGCCCTTTTGGCCCACCGGGTCCGCGCCGACCAGCGATCCCCGCACATTAACACTGTCCTACGCCCACTAGGGACAATTTTTAATAAATTAACCTATAAACCTGTACGTCTTTGGAGTGTGGGAGGAAACCGAAGATCTCGGATAATTCTTGTTCACCCTGTACACTGCAGACTTCAGGCACAGCTCTGCAGACTCCTATCTACAGAAGTTCTCTGACGACACTGCCATCGTCGGCCTCATCACGGGCGACGATGACAGGGCATACAGAGAACTGATCAAGGAGTATGTGGACTGGTGCCAGCGGAACCGCCTCCAGATCAACGCGGGGAAAACCAGGGAGATGGTGGTGGATTTCCGCAGGCACAGCCAGGTCCCCCCGACACCAGTGAACATCCAGGGAATGGACATCGAGAGGGTGGACTCTTATAAGCACCTGGGTGTTTACCTCAATAATAAACTGAACAGGACTGAAAACACCGATGCGCTATACAGAAAGGGTCAGAGCAGTCTTTACCTGCTGAGGAGACTCAGGTCCTTTGGAGTGCAGGGGGCACTGCTAAGGACCTTCTACAACATGGTGGTTGCATCGGCCATTTTCTATGGAATGGTCTGCTAGAGCAGCAGCATCTCAGGGGAAGAGACTCGACAAGCTGGTCAGGAAGACCTGCTCTGTCCTGGGTGTCCCCCCTCGACTCAGTGCAGGTGGTGGGAGAGAGGAGGATGATGGCAAAGATAACATCGCTGCTGGACAACGACTCCCGCCCCATGTAGGACACTGTCACTGCACTGAGTAGCTCCTTCAGTGACAGACTCCTTCACCCCAAGTGCGTGAAGGAGAGATATAGGATGTCCTTCCTTCCCGCTGCTGTGAGACTGCACAACCAGCACTGCTCCCAGCAGACCGGTCAACAATAACAGCAAAGGAATACAATTTATCCTTGTCTTTACTTTTATTTATTTTATTGAATGATCTCTTGCTGTCCACTTTGCTGCTGTAACACTGTAAATTTCCCAGGTGTGGGACGAATAAAAGCATATATTATTATTATTATTAAAACCTACGCAGGTCACGAGGAGAACGTACAAACTCAGTACAGACAGCACCCGCAGTCGGGATCGAACCTGGGTCTCTAGCGCTGCATTCGCCGCAAGGCAGCAACTCTACCGCTGCGCCACCGTACCAGCTTGAGAGAGAAAGAAAGATCAACATGATTGAATGGCGGAGTAGACTTGATGGGCCGAATGGTTAAATTCTGCTCCTAGAAATGATGAATGAATGAACACTGCTCTCCATCGACATGCTGGGGCAGAGGTTGCTATGGAGCGTTGAAATACTGTGGCTACACACGGTGTAGACTTGAGTAGCCTGTGGCCTGTGCTGCACATGTGCTCCACCTGTGCTGCACATGTGCTCCACCTCCTGATACCCAAAGCCCAGACAAACCATCCCATGGGGTGGCACCCGTTCAATCCCCTTAAACATTGGTTGTAGATGGGTCTTCCAACTGATTGCACTGCAGTTATCTTCCCTTGGTGACTCCAACAGCACTTTCCAAACATGCAACCTCTACGCATTGCTAGTGGGGGAGGTGAAGCCAGATACCATTGTGACTTTAGACTGTGAGGTTTTTAGATAGGAACAGAATATGCAGGGAATGTAGGGATACGGATTATGTGCAGGCAGACAAGATTAGTGTATCTTGATAACATGTTTGGCATGGACATGGTGGACCGAAGGGCCTGTTCCTGTGCTGTACTGTGCTTTGTTCTTTCCTCTTTGTTCTCCAAGTAGGACAATGTCATTACAAGTGTGGGAACACCACCATTGAAGGCCGTCTAGGTCATTTACCACTACCTCCATTGAAGGCCGTCTAGGTCATTTACCACTACCACCATTGAAGGCCGTCTAGGTCATTTACCACTACCTCCATTGAAGGCCGTCTAGGTCATTTACCACTACCTCCATTGAAGGCCATCTTGGTCATTTACCACTACCACCATTGAAGGCCGTCTAGGTCATTTACCACTACCGCCATTGAAGGCCATCTTGGTCATTTACCACTACCGCCATTGAAGGCCATCTTGGTCATTTACCACTACTTCCATTGAAGGCCGTCTAGGTCATTTACCACTATCGCCATTGAAGGCCGTCTAGGTCATTAACAGAAATTGATGGTGTTCCCTCATCATTGCTAAATCCTGGAACTCCCCAGACCTCTGTGCTGTGCAGGTACCTTCACCAGGACAACTGCAGTGGTTTAAGAAGGCAGTTCAGCACCGCCACATTTTCAAGGACAGAGGCAGCACAGTGGTGCAGCAGTAGAGCTGCTGCCTCACAGAGGCAGGGACCTGGGTTCAATCCTAATCTCGGGTGCTGTCTGTGTGGAGTTTGCATGTTCTCTCTGTGACCACATGGGTTTTCTCCAGGTGCTCTGGTTTCCATCCTGAAGGCATGCCGCTTTGTAGGTTAATGCCCTGTGTAAATTGCCTCAAGCCTGTAGTGGGATAACTAGTGTGAACGGGTGATCAATGGTTGGCCTGGACTTGGTGGGCCGATTGGCCTCTAAACTAAAAAAGACACTTGGGTTGGTACAGCAAACACCCACATTGCTGAAGACTCCTAGACCATGAAAACTAAATGTAGCTTTAAAGTCCAGTCTCTTCACCCGTCTCATTTGTTAGGGGAGCTCTTAGTTATTAGTCAAATGTGCTGGAGTGACTCAGCAGGTAAGGCAGCATCTCTGGAAAACATGGGGAGGTGACTTTTTGGGTCGAGACCCTACTTCAGTAGGAGTGGTGGAGAAGGGTTTCGACCCGAAACGTCACCTATCCACGTTCTCCAGGGATGCTGCCTGACCCACTGAGTTACTCCAGCACTTTGTTATCAATTGTGTCATAACCAGGATTTGCAGTTCTTTGTTTCTACCTGTTAGCTTTTTAGTTTAGTTTTTTAGTTTAGAGATACAGCGCGGAAACAGGCCCTTTCGGCCCACCGGGTCTGCACCGACCAGCGATCCCCACACATTAACACTATCCTATACCCTCTAGGGACAATTTTTACATTTGCCCAGCCAATTAACCTACAAACCGGTACGTCTTTGGAGTGTGGGAGGAAACCGAAGATCTTGGAGAAAACCCATGCAGGTCACGGGGAGAACGTACAAACTCCGTACAGATAGCGCCCGCAGTCGGGATCAAACCCGGGTCTCTGACGCTGCATTCGCTGTAAGGCAGCATCTATATCGCCGTGCCACCGTGCCGCACTTTTAGTTTTTAGTTTGGAGATACAGCATAGAAACGGGCCCTTCGACCCATCGAGATAATGCTGACCATCGGTCACCCTTTCACACTAGTTCTATGTTATCCCACTTTCTCATCCACATGTTAGGAGAAATTTAGTTTCGCAATCAATCTACAAACCCGCACGTCTTTAGGATATGGGAGGAAAACGGAGCACACGGAGGAAACCCACGCGGTCACAGGGAGAACATGCAAACTCCACACAGACAGCACCCGAGTTCAGGATCGAACCTGTGTCTTCAACGCTGTGAGGCAGTGGCTCTACAAGCTAGAGTAACTCACCCTGCTGAGTTACTCTAGCACAGGATAATGACCCAAGGGAGAAGTGGGGTTGGTCTGAATAGTTTTTCGTTGGAATAATAATAATAATAATAATACATTTATTTTATATAGCGCTTTTCAAGATACTCAAAGACGCTTTACAGAGCAAACAAGACATAAAAACAAACAAACAAACAAAAGATTTGTCCTGACGGAGAAGCGGGGAACAAACAGCGCCAGCGTCCTCTCACGTCAGGGTCTGGCATAAATGGTTGACAATAAACAGTAAATTGTTGACAATAAACAATAAAGAACACAAGACACACAATTACAATTTAACACAGACAACCATCACAGTGATTGCTCCAGACACACCCTCACTGTGATGGAAGGCAAAGAAAAGTCTTATCTCCTCCTCATTCTTCTCCCGTGGTCAGGCAGTCAAACTGCTGCCTCGAGGCGATCGAGGCTCCCGACTTTTGAAACCCCCGCCGGGTGATGGAAAGTCCCAGGCCGAGCCGAGCAGGCCGATGAAGGTCCTAAGCCCCCACCGGGCGATGGAAAGTGCTGCGGCCGAGCCACGCAGGGCGATGAGGGGCCTGCGAGCGGGTCGATCGAGCCTCGCGATTCGGGGTGGTCGAAGCTGCTACGGCTGGAGCTCCCGAAAGCCGGTCGCCAGCCAGGGACCTGCGAGCTCCCGATGTTGCGGTCTGCAGGACCCGCGGCCGAAACCTCCGAGATGGTAAGTCCAGGCCCTGCGACCGGAGTCTTCAAGGTCGATCCCAGCTGGAGGCCGCCGACTCCACGGTGTTTGGCCTTAGCGCGAACGGAGATACGACACGGTAAAGGTCGCATCTCCGTTGAGGAGGAGATTTAGAAAAAAGGTTTCCCCCAACCCCCCCACTACCCCCCACATATACAGAGCTAAAAATAAATCAAAACATACATTTAAACGATAACAATAGACAAAGACAGAAAAAAGACAGAGAGACTGCCGGTGAGCCACAGCCACAGCCGAATAGGCTCGATGGACTGAATGTACTTTATGCTGGAAATGCTTATGGTGCCTGGTCTATGTTCTAGTCTCTCTTCCTTGTCGGGTGGGGGTTGGGTGACAAGCTGGAGATTTAAAGAAAATACATTCTCAAAACAAGAAAAATAAATTAAACTCAACTTTAAAATTTGCTTTGCACAAGTGTCTGTAAAAATAATTACAAGCTCCAGAAACACCCACTCACTGTCAGCACGAAGACAGCATTTATTCATAAAATGAACTGTTATATCTATCAAGTCCCAAATAATGGATGGAAATGATTTAGATCCGCCCATTTTGGCAATGCTAGCGATGCCTCCCTTCAAATCTCTTCACAAACCTGAGAAGCATAATCAGTTGGCAGCATTCTCCCCATCACTGTCAGCGTTGAGTGTGTGAGACATTAATGAGGTAAGTTCGAGAAACTTTACACAGTTATACAAGTAGCATCGTACACTGGCAAATAATCCGACACAGTCACACTCTGACAGACACACTGGCTCAGTTACACACTGGCTCAGTTACACACTGGCTGTTACACACTGGCTCAGTTACACACTGGCTGTTACACACTGGCTCAATTACACACTGGCTGTTACACGCTGGCTAGGTTACACACTGGCTGCTACACACTGGCCCAATTACATACTGGCTGTTACACACTGGCTCAGTAACACACTGGATGTTGTACACTGGCTCAGTTACACTGGCTGTTGCACACTGGCTCTGTTACACACTGGCTGAGACACACTGGCTCAGTTCCACACTGGCTGTTACACACTGGCTCAATTACACACTGGCTGTTACACACTGGCTAGGTTACACACTGGCTGTTACACACTGGCCCAATTACATACTGGCTGTTACACACTGGCTCAGTTACACATTGGCTGTTGTACACTGGCTCAGTTACACTGGCTGTTGCACACTGGCTCTGTTACACACTGGCTGAGACACACTGGCTCAGTTACACACTGGCTCAATTACACACTGGCAGTTACACACTGGCTGGATTATACACTGGCTGGATTGCGCACTGGCTGGATTACACACTGGTTGGATAAAACACTGGCTCAATTACTCTGGCTGGGTTACATACTGGCTGGATTACACACTGGATGAGTTACACACTGGATGGGTTACACACTGGATGAGTTACACACTGGATGGGTTACACACTGACAGAGCCACACTGGATGAGTTACACACTGGATGAGTTACACACTGGATGAGTTACACACTGGATGAGTTACACACTGGATGGGTTACACACTGACAGAGCCACACTGGATGAGTTACACACTGGATGAGTTACACACTGGATGAGTTACACATGAGTTACACATTTTAGAGCACGGTGGAGGCCAAGACGGGCAGACCTCATATTTCTGAAGTGTAAGTGCTGCTGGTTGAACAGTCAGCAAAACCCCCCGTTACTTTATTGTTGAGTTAGGGTTTGTTCTGAAGGTGGCAACTTAGTGAAGTGGATTTGCCCAGCCTGTTGTGTACGTGATGTATCCAGGCTATTTTCGAGTAGATGTCCTCTCAGAACACCCTGACTGAAGACACGAGATGCTGAAAGGAAAGGATAGGTAGATATTGAGAGGCGACATTCTCGGGATGAAGAAGCTGGAACCAAGGGCTCGCTATAACAGACCTCAATGGAGCAGATTTCAGTTCTAGCGGACTGAGGCTCCCATTACACCGACCCCCCCCCCCCCCCTCCTTTCAACCAGGTATCCCATTGAGCAGGCACCATGTTTAGTTTAGTTTAGATTAGTTTAACTTAGACATACAGCATGGAAACAGGCCCTTCGGCCCACCGGGTCCACAACGACCAGCGATCCCCACACACTAACACTGCCCTACACACACTAGGGACAATTCACATTTATACCAAAGCCAATTAACCTACAAACCTGTACGTCTTTGGAGTGTGGGAGGAAACTGAAGAACCCGGAGAAAGCCCACCCGGTCACGGGGAGAACGTACAAACTCCGTACAGACGGCGCCCGTAGTCAGGATCGAACCCAGGTCTATGGGCGCTGTAAGGCAGTAGATCTACCGCTGCGCCACCGTGCTGCCCGGTGTGGCGGGAGCTTTCGGTTGCGGGAGGGGAGCGTGTAGGCGGCGTGAGCACCGGGCCCATCTCCAGCGCAGCACGTGTAGGCCGTGGGCTCTGCTGCTCCCTGGCCTGTGAATCCCTGCTTGCTTAACCCCTCCCTCCCCATCCCCAAACCCCCCCCCTTGCTTAACCCCCCCTCCCCCCAACCCCTTCCCCCCCTTACTTAACCCCCCCTCCCCACCCCCAACCCCTTCCCCCCCTCTTGCTTAAACCCCCCTCCCCACCCCCAACCCCCCCTCTTGCTTAACCTCCCCTCCCCACCCCCAACCCTCCCTCTTGCTTAACCTCCCCTCCCCACCCCCAACTCCCCCTCTTGCTTAACCTCCCCTCCCCACCCCCAACCCCCCCTCTTGCTTAACCTCCCCTCCCGGCCTTGGGTTAAACTTTATCACCCGTGCTCTGTTATAGCGGACAATCGGCAATAATGGACACGGTGCATTATTTTGAGAGTTTACTGCTTTCTCAGGTTGGGGTTTGTACATTCACAATTGTCACAGTCTTCCATCAAACTGAATGAGGACTGTGCTTTCTCATTCATAATTTCCAAGGTGAAGACGGGCAGAACTTTGGTCACCAAATGCATTTGAGGTTTTGTGGACGTGCTGGGAGGGCAGATGAGGCAAAGGTCAACCACAATGCTTGTGAATGGTGAACTGAATCTGAGGACAATATGGACCACTCAGTACAAAAAAAATAAAAGAGGTGAAGGGGCAGTGGGGGGGTGTGTTTGCAATGATTACATTTTAGGGTGGCACGGTGGTGCAGCGGTAGAGTTGCTGCCTTGTAGATCCAGAGACCTGGGTTTGATCCTGACTACAGGTGCTGTCTGTACAGAGTTTATATATTCTCTCTGCGATCGCAGGGGTTTTCTCTGGATGCACCAGTTTCCTCCCACATTCCAAAGACAGGCGGGTTTGTAGGTTGTGTAGGAAAGAACTGCAGACTCTGCTTTAAATCGAAGAAAGACACAAAATGCTGGAGTACCTCAGCATGGGTGATGTTTCGGGTTAAGACCCTTCTTCAGACTTGTAGGCTTCAGAAGTGCAGGTTGGTAGGTTAATTGGCTTCCATAAATTGTCCTTAATGTGTAGGATAGAACTAGTATGGGTGACCACCGGTCGGCGCGGACTCGGTGGGTGGAAGGGCCTGTTTCCATGCTGAATCTCTAATCTGCTAAGCTATTTTCTGAGTTCAGGATTCCCCCAACATTGGGAACATGTTTCCTGCCTCTAAGGTGTCCAACCCCTTAATAATCTTATACGTTTCGATAAGATCTCCTCTCATATTTTTAATATGGATTCATATTCCCTCACATGTAATGCTGAACATTGAAATAATGTCTCTCATCATTCACAACAATCCCTGGGTACGGTCTTGGGCCGTCATTCGAGGGGAACCATTGGAAGTGGTCGTTGCAATGGTGTGTCAGCACAATGTGGAGATACAAGGCATTCTCAGCACTGACTTCAGATGTGTGAAGTCTCAGAACACCAGGCCAGCCATCAGAGACGAAGACCCATGTTATCACTTTCTCATCCACTCCCTACACACGAGGGGCAATTCACAGAGGCCAATAAACCTACAAACCCGCGCGTCTTTTTGAGAATTGGGTGGAAATCCGCAAGGAAATCCATGAGGTCACAGGGAGAGCGTGCAAACTTCACACAGACAGCACGCGTGGTCAGGATCGAACCCAGGTCTCTGGCGCTGTGAGGCAGCGGCTCTCCCTACTGTTATATGTTATTCATTGATGATTTGGGTGATGATGTAGTTATTATCGTTAGCAGATTTACAGGGACCGCCCCCTCCCCTGACATCAGACTGAATAAGGGTCTCGACCCGAAACGTCGCCCATTCCTTCTCTCCAGAGATGCTGCCTGACCCGCTGAGTTACTCCAGCATTTTGGGTCCACCAAAGAGTAGAGGTGCACATTTCCAGAAAGGTGGAGAGGCAGGTGGACAGTGTTGTGAAGAAGGCATTTAGCAACCTTGTCTCCATTGGGACGAGTACTGAGTACAAAGTGAACGCTCACAGTCTCTTCCACAAGGTAGAGGATTCTAAAATTAGAGGGCATAGGCTTAAGAAGAGAGGGGAGAGATTTAAGAGGGATCTCAGGGATACCTTTTTCACTCAGAGGATCATCCGCCTTGAAAGAGCTGCCAAAGGAATTCAAGAGAGAGCTAGATACAGCTCTTAAGGATAGCAGAGTCAGGGGGTTTAGGGAGAAGCCAGGAACGGGGTACTGATTGAGAATGATCAGCCATGATCACATTGAATGGCGGTGTTGGATCGAAGGGCCGAATGGCCTACTCCTGCACCTATTGTCTATTGCCTATTGAAGCTATAGAAGTGGATACAAGTACGACTTTAGAGTAATTTAACATGGAAATAGGTCCTTCAGCCCAACTTGCCCACGCCGACCAACATGTCCCATCTACACTAGTCCCACCTACCTGAATTTGGCCCACATCCCTCTAAACCTATCATTTCCATGTACTGTCTAAATGTTCCTGAAAATACATTTGGACAGATAGACGGATAGGAAGGGTTTGGACGGGGAGGTGTCAAATACAGACATATGGGACTATCCAATATCTCACCTTGGTTTGCGTGAACAAAAGTGGGCCGAAGGGCTGTCTCTGTGCTGCACAGCTCCATGACTCTAAACAAGGGGCCATTTGTGTACACTGAGATCTCAAACACATGAACGAAGCATTGACCAGATGATCTGTTTTAGAGATGTTGCTCAAGGAGTATGTATTGACAGGACAACGATAATGACTCCCCTTCTCCCCTTCAATATAATCCATGTTGATCTTATTATGTGGATGCAGAGGCAGAGACAAAGTTGCAATTAATATCACATCATCCACAATGTAGATATACCTGACGGGACGGTCAACCGTTACCTGATGCACAGATCTCTGGAGAGAGTCGAGAAACCAAGCATGGGTGTTTAGTTTAGTTGCAGGTTAGTTTAGTTTAGTGTATTTTAGTTTGGTTTAGAGATATCGCATGGAAACAGGCCCTTCGGCCCAACAAATCCACACTGGCCAGCAGTCACCCGTACACTAGTTCTATCCTACACACTAGGGACAATTTATAGAAGCCAATTAACCTGCAAACCCACGCATCTTTGGAATGTGGGAGGAAACCAGAGCACCCGGAGAAAACCCTTGTGGTCACAAGGAGAACGTGCAAACTTCATGCCTTCACAGACAGCATCCAAGGTCAGGATCAAACCCATGTCTCTGGCTCTGTTTTGCAGCAACTCTACCACTGCGCCAATGTGCCACCCTAGTGGCTCAGGCTGAGAGTGTTACCTCTGTGCCAAAGTAACCATTTTAAGTGGGTGAGGTGATGGAGGAACTGGGGAGTGGTACAGGACCAGGTACAGCACCAGGTACTGCACGAGGTATAGCACTAGATACAGCACTAGGTACTGCACTAGATACAGCACCTGGTACAGCACCTGGTACAGCACGAGGTACAGCACCTGGTACAGCACCTGGTACAGCACCTGGTACAGCACTAGGTGCAGCACCTGGTACAGCACTAGATACAGCACCTGGTACAGCACAAGGTACAGCACCTGGTACAGCACTAGATACAGCACCTGGTGCAGCACCTGGTACAGCACGAGGTACAGCACTAGATACAGCACTAGGTGCAGCACAATATTCTTTACTAGCATTCCTTAGAGATCACCAAAATAAATAGGCTCAGTAGTCTAATCTTTATTTAAATGGCAAAATGTCAGAAGAATAAATCATATTGTGGCAAATTAACAAAGTAAATCCTGGCAATTCATGAGCAGGTTTTAGAAAAGCAAATAACTCAGCGGGTCTGGCAGCATTTCTGGAGAAAAGGGAGAGGTGCCATTTTGCTTGTGCCATTTAGAAAAGCATCTATTTGATTACTTAATACTCTGCAATTTAAAACAAACTTGTTTTTCCACTTTGCAGTTTGATGAAGAACTGATAATGTCTTTAGCCTTATTCACAAAATAATGGAGTAACTCAACAGGTCAGGCAGCATCTCGGGAGAGAAGGAATGGGTGACGTTTCCGGTCGAGACCCTTCTTCAGACTGATGTCAGGGGGCGGGACAAAGGATGGATATAGGTGGAGACAGGAAGATAGAGGGAGATCTGTGAAGGAGGAGGGGAAGAGAGGGACAGAGGAACTATCTAAAGTTGGAGAAGTCGATGTTCATACCATTGGGCTGCAAGCTGCCCAGGCAAAATATGAGGTGCTGTTCCTCCAATTTCCGGTGGGCCTCACTATGGCACTGGAGGAGGCCCATGACAGAAAGGTCAGACTGGGAATGGGAGGGGGAGTTGAAGTGCTCGGCCACCGGGAGATCAGTTTGGTCAATGCGGACCCAGCACAGGTGTTGAGCGAAGCGATCGCCGAGCATGCGCTTGGTTTCGCCGATGTAAATACGTTGACATCTAGAGCAGCGGATGCAATAGATGAGGTTGGAGGAGGTGCAGGTGACTCAGCAGGTGTTGCATCTCGTGCGGTTGCAACCTGTCCCTTTACCTCCCCCCTCAACTCCATCCAAGGACCCAAACAGTCTTTCCAGGTGAGACAAAGATTCACCTGCACCTCCTCCAACCTCATCTATTGCATCCGCTGCTCTAGATGTCAACTTATTTACAACGGCGAAACCAAGCGCAGGCTCGGCGATCGCTTCGCTCAACACCTGCGCTGGGTCCGCATTAACCAAACTGATCTCCCGGTGGCCGAGCACTTCAACTCCCCCTCCCATTCCCAGTCTGACCTTTCTGTCATGGGCCTCCTCCAGTGCCATAGTGAGGCCCACCGGAAATTGGAGGAACAGCACCTCATATTTTGCCTGGGCAGCTTGCAGCCCAGTGGTATGAACATCGACTTCTCCAACTTTAGATAGTTCCTCTGTCCCTCTCTTCCCCTCCTCCTTCCCAGATCTCCCTCTATCTTCCTGTCTCCACCTATATCCTTCCTTTGTCCCGCCCCCCTGACATCAGTCTGAAGAAGGGTCTCGACCCGAAATGTCACCCATTCCTTCTCTCCTGAGATGCTGCCTGACCTGTTGAGTTACTCCAGCATTTTGTGAATAAGGCTAAAGTGATTATCAGTTCTTCATCAAACTGCAAAGTGGAAAAACAAGTTTGTTTTAAATCGCAGAGTATTAAGTAATCAAATAGATGCTTTTCTAAATGGCACAAGCAAAATGGCACCTCTCCCTTTTCTCCAGAAATGCTGCTAGACCCGCTGAGTTATTTGCATTTCTAAAACCTGCTCATGAATTGCCAGGATTTACTTTGTCAATTTGCCACAATATGATTTATTCTTCTTACATTTTTCCATTTAAATAAAGATTATTAAATAAAGACAAAGATTGGTCTGC
Organism: Rhinoraja longicauda; assembly: GCF_053455715.1. Classification (NCBI taxonomy): domain Eukaryota; kingdom Metazoa; phylum Chordata; class Chondrichthyes; order Rajiformes; family Arhynchobatidae; genus Rhinoraja; species Rhinoraja longicauda. The sequence goes on from NC_135984.1 coordinate 25,856,917, forward strand.
ATCCCAGGGTACTTAAGGAGGTGGCTCTAGAAATAGTGGAAGCATTGGAGATCATTTTTCAATGTTCTATAGATTCAGGATCAGTTCCTGTGGATTGGAGGATAGCAAATGTTATCCCACTTTTTAAGAAAGGAGGGAGAGAGAAAGCGGGTAATTATAGACCAGTTAGTCTGACATCAGTGGTGGGGAAGATGCTGGAGTCAATTATAAAAGACGAAATTGCTGAGCATTTGGATAGCAGTAACAGGATCATTCCGAGTCAGCATGGATTTACGAAGGGGAAATCATGCTTGACAAATCTACTGGAATTTTTTGAGGATGTAACTAGGAAAATTGACGGGAGAGTCAGTGGATGTGGTGTACCTCGACTTTCAGAAAGCCTTCGACAAGGTCCCACATAGGAGATTAGTGGGCAAAATTAGAGCACATGGTATTGGGGGTAGGGTACTGACATGGATAGAAAATTGGTTGACAGACAGAAAGCAAAGAGTGGGGATAAATGGGTCCCTTTCGGAATGGCAGGCAGTGACCAGTGGGGTACCGCAAGGTTCGGTGCTGGGACCCCAGCTATTTACGATATACATTAATGACTTAGATGAAGGGATTAAAAGTACCATTAGCAAATTTGCAGATGATACTAAGCTGGGGGGTAGTGTGAATTGTGTGGAAGATGCAATAAGGCTGCAGGGTGACTTGGACAGGTTGTGTGAGTGGGCGGATACATGGCAGATGCAGTTTAATGTAGTGTGAGGTTATTCACTTTGGAAGTAAGAATAGAAAGGCAGATTATTATCTGAATGGTGTCAAGTTAGGAAGAGGGGATGTTCAACGAGATCTGGGTGTCCTAGTGCATCAGTCACTGAAAGGAAGCATGCAGGTACAGCAGGCAGTGAAGAAAGCCAATGGAATGTTGGCCTTCATAACAAGAGGAGTTGAGTATAGGAGCAAAGAGGTCCTTCTACAGTTGTACCGGGCCCTGGTGAGACCGCACCTGGAGTACTGTGTGCAGTTTTGGTCTCCAAATTTGAGGAAGGATATTCTTGCTATTGAGGGCGTGCAGCGTAGGTTCACTAGGTTAATTCCCGGAATGGCGGGACTGTCGTATGTTGAAAGGCTGGAGCAATTAGGCTTGTATACACTGGAATTTAGAAGGATGAGGGGGGATCTTATTGAAACATATAAGATAATTAGGGGATTGGACACATTAGAGGCAGGAAACATGTTCCCAATGTTGGGGGAGTCCAGAACAAGGGGCCACAGTTTAAGAATAAGGGGTAGGCCATTTAGAACGGAGATGAGGAAGAACTTTTTCAGTCAGAGAGTGGTGAAGGTGTGGAATTCTCTGCCTCAGAAGGCAGTGGAGGCCAGTTCGTTGGATGCTTTCAAGAGAGAGCTGGATAGAGCTCTTAAGGATAGCGGAGTGAGGGGGTATGGGGAGAAGGCAGGAACGGGGTACTGATTGAGAGTGATCAGCCATGATCGCATTGAATGGCGGTGCTGGCTCGAAGGGCTGAATGGCCTACTCCTGCACCTATTGTCTATTGTCTATTGTCTATTGTCTATTGTCTAAACTAAACTAAACTAAACTAAACTAAACTAAACTAAACTAAACTAAACTAAACTAAACTAAACTAAACTAAACTAAACTAAACTAAACTAAACTAAACTACACTAAACTAAACTAAACTAAACTAAACCTGCGTGGATCACTCCGAGATCTCCGGTTTCCTCCCACACTCCAAAGATGTACAGGTTTGTAGGTTAATTGACTTTGATAAGATTGTAAATTGTCCCTTGTATGTGTCGGATAGTGTTGGTGTTCGGGGATTGCTGGTTGGCACAGACCTAGTGGGCTGAAGGGCCTGTTTTCGCGCTATATCTCTAAACTAAACTAAACCGAAAAAATTACGACTGTTAATTGTTTTGCTACCTCGAGAATGTGGAAATAAGGGAGAGAGAGGACTAGCACTGACATCCCAAGAATGGGGTTTGGTTGAGAGTCAAAGACCTCTTGTGTTGGTCAATGGTTCATTGGTATTTTATTGCCACACGTGAAATTCTTTGTTTTACATACATGTCAGCAAAATCGTACAACACATACATGCACTATGCTGAGAGCATTATAAAGAGATGATGGGATGGTCTAAAGTAGTCCTCTTTCCACTGCCAATAATCATGTACAGTTAACAACATTGTCTGATAATTGTCAATTATTGCCTGTGGCCGAATTGTTCATAGAAACCACTGTGTTCTGACAGTCTGACAGACTCTTTCATCAGGAACTTCTTCTTACATGCTCATATCGACTTACTCTATCTGTACCTCTGAAGTCTGAATGATAATTGATCCACAAACGAAACAAAACTAAACTAAACTAAACTGAACTTAGAGTGGAATGTTGTCCTTACAGAAAGCAGTGAGGGAGAAGATGCAGTGAGAAGGCCTCAGTATGTAGGTCTGCAATAGATATTAGTTGTTAATCACGAGATGGAGATGGAGTAGTCAAGAACCCAAAGGGAGATGCCTGAGATAGACCTTGTGAAAGTGAGAACTGGATTTTAGATTTAATTTTAGTTTTAGAGATACAGCGCAGAAACAGGCCCTTCGGCCCACCAAGTCCGCATCGACCAGTGATCGTGACACATTAACACTATCCTACACACACTAGGTACAATTTACACTTATGCCAAGCCAATTACCTTAATTGTTTACTGTATATCGTGTTGTTACTTGCGAGCAAAGCACCAGGCCAAATTCCTTGTATGTGTACATACTTGGCTAATAAAATTTATTCAATTCAATTCAATTCAATTCAAACCTGTACATCTTAGGAGTGTGGGAGGAAACCGAAAATCTCGGAGAAAATCCACGCAGGTCATGGGGAGAAGGTACAAACTCCGTACAGACAGCACCCGTAGTCGGGCTGGAACCCAGGTCTCTGGCGCTGTAAGCGCTGTAAGGCAGCAACTCTACTGCTGCGCCACCGTGCTGCCCATTGGATGAAAATTAGCAGCAAGAGCAATGGAATTTTTGAGTTTTGTACAAGTTGAAAAAGGCGCCCAATTAAGTCATCGGAGTCTCGGAAGCAAGAGGGAGTCTGGGAAGGACTGAAGCAAGGACCGGTCACACGATCGTTTTTTATATGTACATTAGAAACAAGAGGATAATCAGGGAGAAGGTTGAACCACTGGAGGATAAAGGAGGGAATTTACACCTGCATTCCGGGAATGTGAGCGAGAGACTAAACAAGTACTTTGCATCTGTATTCACCAAGAAGAAGTACATGGGAAACAGTGAGATCAGTGTGGGGAATACTAATATTCAAGGGCAGATTAAGGACAAGCAGGAGGTGGTAAGCATTATGGTGGATAATGTCATAAGGTCATAAGTGATAGGAGCAGAATGAAGCCATTCGGCCCATCAAGTCTACTCCACCATTCAATCATGGCTGATCAATCTCTCCCTCCTAACCCCATTCTCCTGCCTTCTCCCCATAACCTCTGACACCTGCACTAATCAAGAATCTATCTATCTATGCCTTAAAAATATCCACTGACGGCCTCCACAGCCTTCTGTGGCAAAGAATCCCACAGATTCACCACCCTCTCACTAAAGAAATTTCTCCTCATCATCTTCCTAAAAGGACATCCTTTAATTCTGAGGCTGTGACCTCCAGTCCTAGAGTCCCACTAGTGGAAACATTCTCTCCACATCCACTCTATCCAGGCCTTTCACTATTCTGTACGTTTCAATGAGGTCCCCCCTCATTCTTCTAAACTCCAGCGAGTGCAGGCCCAGTGCCGACAAACACCCAACTTCGGTTAACCCACTCATTCCTGGGATCATTCTCGTAAACCTCCTCTGGACCCTCTCCAGAGCCAGCACATCCTTCCTCAGACATGGTGCCCAGAATTTCTCACAATATTCTAAATGCGGCCTTACCAGTGCCTTATAGAGTCTCAGCATTACATACCTGTTTTTGTATACAAGCCCTCGTGAAATAAATGGTAGCATTGAGTTTGAGTTTGATAAATCCCCCGTGTCTAATAGGATCCATCCCAGGTTACAGAGAGTGTCAAGAGAGGAGACTGTGGGGACCTTGACAAAGATCTTTCCATCTTCTCTAATCAAAGGCAATGTCCCGGAGGACTAGAGAGTAGCCAATGTTGATCCCTTGTTTAAGAAAGGAAGTCAAGCTAATCCAGGAAATTAAAGGGCTGGTGAACCTCACCCCAGTGGTAGGGAAGTAATTGGAGAGGATTCTTCAAAATAGGTTCTCCCTGTCTTTGGAAGAGATATGGGTTAATGAGGGACAGGCAGCATGACTTGTCCACAGCAGGTCGGCATGGACTCGAAGGGCAGAAGGGCCTGTTTCCACGCTGTATCTCTAAAACTAAAACTAAATCTAAAAACACCAACATTTTCACAAACAGGGGCTATTGATCGTGGTGCCGTGACTGTGAAACTGTTGCTTGCAAGGACTTTGCGATGATTTTAAAAGATGGCTCTATTGAGGATGGATTCAAAGGGGGTTGTATTCATCTCATTTTGGGGAACGAAGCTCGTGAGCAGGAATGTGGTGCATTCCGAGGTTATTGGTTAAAGTGTGCAACGGAAGTGCAATGCTAATGTCTCGTCGGCACTTTGTGGGAATAGAATAAAAGGGGATAGGAGGCGAGGGTTGATGGCTGACACCCCTTCCTCCAACAGCCACTGTGATTGATTGTCTGTGCTGCCCTGATACATTTACCCAAGTCACACATCCAGCAAAGTATAAGCTGACCTTGTTGCCCGAGTGTAACATGGATTCAATGTGACACGACTGAAACTGCTCTTTTCAAAACCTTAAACCCATTAAACTAAATCGACACCGGCCAAACGTGGAAAACGTGACATCCAGTCGAGGGGCGGCACGGTGGCGCAGCGGCAGAGTTGCTGCCTTACAGCGCTTACAGCACCAGAGGCCTGGGTTCCATCCCGACTATGGGTGCTGTCTGTAAGGAGTTTGATCTCTGAAGATCTTGGAGAAAACCCATGCAGGTCACAGGGAGAAAGCACAACCTCCCTACAGACAAGCACCCATAGTCAGGATCAAACCCAGGTCTTTGGCGTTGTAAGGCAGCAGCTCTACTGCCGCGCCACTGTGATGGCTATTCTTTTTAACAAGATCTCTGCCTTCCAGCCCAGAGACTGGCAGAGATGCAGGCACAAATCCAATTAGCCTCACAAGGAGAAATTCCCAAGATAGACACAAAATGCTGGAGCAACTCAGCGGGTCATGCAGCATCTCTGGAGAAAAGGAAGAGGGGACATTTCGGGTCAAGTCTCTTCTTCAGACTGAGAATCCGGGGAGAGGTAAACAAGAGACATGAAACGATACAAAGAACAAATGAAGGAAAGGTGTGAAAAGACCAAATCAAAACCAGCAATGTATTTTCAAGGAAAGGTGGAAGATGCAATGGTCCATTGTTGGCTGTGGATACAAACAGTGAAACTAAGCCAGAGCTAAATTCCCAGGTAACTCTGTGGCAATCTTTACATCCCACTTCTGGCCACGATAAACAATTGGCAAATATATTTTTTAATGGTTAGGAAAGGAGTCCAATGAAAGCATTGGTCCATTCAGGCAACTGATCCATCCGATCACCAACCAGGGAGTGCTCCTGAATAGTCTATTGTAGTTCAGAGCTTATTTGAGGTTGTTGTGTTTAATAGCCTGATGGCTGTTGGGAAGAAGCTGTTCCTGAACCTGGACCTTACAGTTTTCAGGCTCCTGAACCTTCTTCCCAATGGCAGGGGTGAAATGAATGTGTGGCCAGGGTGATGTGGGTCTCTGATGATGCTGGCTGCCTTGTTGAAGCAGCGACTCCGATAAATCCCTTCGATGGTGGGGAGGTCAGAGCCGGTGATGGACTGGACATTGTTGGCAGTGGTGGCAGTGTTCACAACGTTTTGCAGTCTTTTCCGCTCCTGAACGTTCAAGCTCTACCTCATTGGAGAACCTCAGGCTATCTTTATTTGAACTTTCCTGGAATTTATCTTGCACTAAACGTTATTCCTTTGTCCTGTATCTGTACACTGTGGATAGGTTCATTGTAATCACATATAGTCTTTCTGCTGATTGGACAGCACAGCGATGAAAAGCTTTCCACTGTACCTCGGCACGCCTGACAATAAACTAAAGTAACCCATTCATATTGTAGTCTACAGCCTGAGACCATAAAATCAGTGATTATTGCACAGAACCTCACCCTTCATAAGGGGAAGATTCCAAGGTACATTTCCTATGACTTTTAAGGAAAGATCTGGTATCCCATTCAGTCCCCAAAGAAAAACACACTCCATGGAGTTTGGCATTTGAGGAAGATGGATCTTTGGACTCTTCCCAAATACAAAAATGTTTTCGATCTTCATGAAATCCTTGCAAGTGATAGTTTGCAGCCATGATGCCCATGCACATGCTTAATTTGTTTAGTTTAGTTTAGCTTAGATTTACATCACGGAAACAGGCCCTATCGGCCCACCAAGTCCGTGCCGACCAGCGATCCCCACACACCAACACTACGCTACACACACTAGGGCCAATTTACATTAACCAAGTCAATCAACCGACAAACTTGTATGTTTAGTTTAGTTTATAGACAATAGACAATAGACAATAGGTGCAGGAGGAGGCCATTCAGCCCTTCGAGCCAGCACCGCCATTCAATGCGATCATGGCTGATCACTCTCAATCAGTACCCCGTTCCTGCCTTCTCCCCATACCCCCTCACTCCGCTATCCTTAAGAGCTCTATCCAGCTCTCTCTTGAAAGCATCCAACGAACTGGCCTCCACTGCCTTCTGAGGCAGAGAATTCCACACCTTCACCACTCTCTGACTGAAAAAGTTCTTCCTCATCTCCGTTCTAAATGGCCTACCCCTTATTCTTAAACTGTGGCCCCTTGTTCTGGACTCCCCCAACATTGGGAACATGTTTCCTGCCTCTAATGTGTCCAATCCCCTAATTATCTTATATGTTTCAATAAGATCCCCCCTCATCCTTCTAAATTCCAGTGTATACAAGCCCAATCGCTCCAGCCTTTCAACATACGACAGTCCCGCCATTCCGGGAATTAACCTAGTGAACCTACGCTGCACGCCCTCCATAGCAAGAATATCCTTCCTCAAATTTGGAGACCAAAACTGCACACAGTACTCCAGGTGCGGTCTCACCAGGGCCCGGTACAACTGTAGAAGGACCTCTTTGCTCCTATACTCAACTCCTCTTGTTACGAAGGCCAACATTCCATTGGCTTTCTTCACTGCCTGCTGTACCTGCATGCTTCCTTTCATTGACTGATGCACTAGGACACCCAGATCTCGTTGAACTCCCCCTCCTCCTAACTTGACACCATTCAGATAATAATCTGCCTTTCTATTCTTACTTCCAAAGTGAATAACCTCACACTTATCTACATTAAACTGCATCTGCCATGTATCCGCCCACTCACACAACCTGTCCAAGTCACCCTGCAGCCTTATTGCATCTTCCTCACAATTCAAACTACCCCCCAGCTTAGTATCATCTGCAAATTTGCTAATGGTACTTTTAATCCCTTCGTCTAAGTCATTAATGTATATCGTAAATAGCTGGGGTCCCAGCACCGAACCTTGCGGTACCCCACTGGTCACTGCCTGCCATTCCGAAAGGGACCCATTTATCCCCACTCTTTGCTTTCTGTCTGTCAACCAATTTTCTATCCATGTCAGTACCCTACCCCCAATACCATGTGCACTTAGTTTAGTTTAGAGATACAGCGTGGAAACAGGCCCTTTCGGCCCACCGTGTCCGCACCAACCAGAGATTCCTGCACATTAACACTATCCTACACCCACTAGCAACAATTTTTACATTTACCAAGCCAATTAACCTACAAACCTGCACATCTTTGGAGTGCGGGAGGAAACCGAAGATCTTGGAGAAAACCCACGCAAATCAGGGGGAGAACGTACAAACTCCATACAGACAGCACCTGTAGTCAGGATCGAACCCGGGTCTCCGGTATTATAAGCGCTGTAAGGCAGCAACTCTACCGCTGCGCCACCGTGCCACATGATAATGTAATAATTAAAACCCCTTCTAAGAGAGTCATCTCATGGTGCTGTTTACTGTTAATCACGATTAATCATTACACCTATTCCTTTTTCTCCATTTCTCGATTACCAATGCTTATTGCACTGTCATCCCATGGCTTGTTGAATCGACTTTAGTGTACTGTCAGTTGCATTATTTATTTTGTTGCAGAAGCTAAGAACAAAATTCCCTTGCATTCAGCCCGAGAAATACACACGGTTAACAAATTAACACGGTTGGATATAGCTTCAATATTAAAAGGTGGTCACACCGCAAAAGGTTAATATGTGCAACATATTCTATCTGAAGCAGGAAAGCTGTCTATTAAATTAAATTGTAATGTTGAGGTTTTGAATTTAATTCACTGCCATGTACATTATTTATTTATTGGTATAAACCAGGAGAAAACTCTCCTTAGTGCAACTCAGATCAGTGTGAGTAAGATTAGATGTCAGAAGGAAATGCTGGTGTGAGAGTCACTGGATGGTGCGATGGTTTCTGGAGCACTGGGATCAGGGAAATGTGAACTAATGTTTGGCTCATGACTGACGATGAAACAGCTCTGTAATGTGCTCACTGCCGTAGGAATCAGACTTGAGGAGATACCAGAGGGAAATCTTAGGACCCAGAGCCCACAGGTTAGGTCATAAGGAATAGGTGTAGAATTAGGCCACTCGGCCCATCGAGTCCACTCTGACATTCAATCATGGCTGATCTATCTCTCCCTCCAAACTCCATTCTCCTGCCTTCTCTCCAAAGCCTCTGACACCTGTTGACACCTGCTGACGGTTAGAAACATAGAAACATAGAAAATAGGTGCAGGAGTAGGCCATTTGGCCCTTCGAGCCAGTGAACAATATGATCATGGATGATCATCCAAAATCAGTACCCCGTTCCTGCTTTCTCTCCATATCCCTTGATTTCATTAGCCCTAAGAGCTATATCTAACTCTCTCTTGAAAACATCCAGTGAATTGGCCTCCACTGCCTTCTGTAGCAGTGATTCCACAGATTCACAACTCTCTGGGTGAAAAATGTTTTTCCCCATCCCAGTCCTAAATGGCCTACCCCTTATTCTTAAACTGTGACCATTGGTTCTGGACTCCCCCAACATCGGGAACATCAGTTGATGGAAAGTTGATGCATATGTGGGAAGGATGTGTTGGCTCCGGAGAGGGTCCAGAAGAGTTTTCGAGAACGATCCCAGGAATGAGTGGGTTAACGTATGATGAGCGTTTGTCGGCACTGGGCCTGTACTCGCTGGAGTTTAGGCTCCAGGGGGGGCAACCTCATTGAAACGTACAGAATAGTGAAAGGCCTGGACAGAGTGGGTGTGAAGAGGATGTTTCCACTAGTGGGAGAGTCTAGGTCTAGAGGTCAGAGCCTCAGAATTAAAGGACGTTCTTTTAGAAAGGAGGCGAGGAAGAATTTCTTTAGTCAGAGGGTGGTGAATTCATTGCCACAGAAGGCTGTGGAGGCTGTCAATGGATATATTTAAAGCAGAGATAGATAGATTGTTGATTAGTATGGGCTTCAGAGGATATGGGGAGAAGGCAGGAGAATTTGGATAGATACTGAAACAAAGAAAAAATAGGTGCAGGAGTAGGCCATTCGGCCCTTCAAGCCAGCACCGTCATTCAATATGATCATGGCCGATCATCCAAAATCAGTACCCCGTTCCTGCCTTTTCCCACATATCCCTTGATTCTGTTAGCCCTAAGAGCTAAATCTAACTCTCTCTTGAAAACATCCATTGAATTGGCCTCCACTGCCTTCTAGAGGGAGAGACAGATCAGCCATGATTGAATGGCAGAGTAGCTTGATGGGCCGAATGGCCACATTCTGCTCCTATCACTTATGAATTTATGAATTGATGGAGGCCTGTTGCTGCCGTCGCCCCCACCTGGATCGTCCAGCGAACAGTCGTCCCTCTCCTCAAATACGTTTGTAAACCCTATTGAGATATATAAGATTCTTAGAGGGAGGGACAGCATAATGGCTGGGAATTCTTTTTCTCCCATGAAAGAGCACGTATCCAAGGGATCTCATGATCTGATGATTCTATGTAGATTGGAAAATGGGCAACCTTACAGACCCATGCAGTTCCTTAAGTAGGTTTTATGGAACTCATTACCTCTGACCTCTCATCAGAAGGAAACCCTATCTTCAAGAGTCAAGAGTCAAGAGTCAAGAGTCAAGAGTCAAGAGTGTTTTATTGTCATATGTCCCAGATAGAACGATGAAATACTTACTTGCAGCAGCACATCAGAATACGTAAACATAGTACAGGTTCACGAGGTTAATTCCCGGAAAGGCGGGACTGTCGTATGTTGAAAGACTGGAGCGACTAGGCTTGTATACACTGGAATTTAGAAGGATGAGAGGGGATCTTATTGAAACATATAGGATCATTGAGGGATTGGACACGCTAGAGGCGGAAACATGTTCCCGATGTTGGGGGAGTCCCGAACCAGGGGCCAAAGTTTAAGAATAAGGGGTAGGCCATTTAGAACAGAGCTGAGGAACTTTTTCAGTCAGAGAGTTGTAAATCTGTGGAATTCTCTGCCTCAGAAGGCAGTGGAGGCCAACTCTCTGGATGCTTTAAAGAGAGAGAGTCAGATAGAGTCAGGGGATATGGAGAGAAAGCAGGAACGGGGAACTGATTGTGCATGATCAGTCGTGATCACGGTGAATGGCGGTGCTGGCTCGAAGGGCCGAATGGCCTATTCCTGCACCCATTGTCTATTGTCTATTGTACTCTGTAAACAATATTATAAATGAGAATGTATACAGTGTACACACGCATGCCCACATAAAAAACAAACAAACAATGACAGTGCAATAATAACAATAATAGTCTCTGTAATTCAGAGCTTATTTGGGGTTGTAGTGTTTAATAGCCTGATGGCTGTCGGGAAGAAGCTGTTCCTGAACCTGGACGTTACAGATTTCAGGCCACACACTCATTTCACCAATGGCAGGGGTGAAGTGAGCACATGGCCATGGTCTCTGACCATGCTGGCTGTCTTTTTGAGGCAGCTACTCCGTTAAGTTCCTTCAATGGTGGAACTTCCATCCTTTACCTTTGGTTTAGTTTAGTTTAGCGATACAGCATGGCTAGCACTTTCCTTCACGCACTCGGGACAATTTGCAACTATGCCTCGCCAATTAACCTTCAAACCTCTACATCTTTTGAGTGTGGGAGGAAACCAAAGATTCCTGAGAAAACCCATGCAGGTCACTGGGAGAACGTATCAACTCTGTGCAGCCAACCACCCGTAATCAGGATCGAACCGGGGTCTCTGGCGCTATAAGGCAGTAGTTCTACTGATGCACCACCATGCCTGCCCAAGTAAAAGAGAGAGTGCTACAGTGCTGGAGAAACTCAGCGGGTCAGGCAGCATCTGTGTGTATGTGGGGGGGGGGGGGGGGGTCTGCTGAAAGTGCTGTTGAGACCAGACCCATAGCATAATGAGCCAAACACTTCCCATGACTCCATCAGGGGTCACTGGCAGTTTAGTCACCGGTAGTCGCCTTAAAATCGCCTAAGTGGGACAGGCCCTTTATACTTTCTTCCTGATGGCAGGAGTAAACTGAGGGTCATTGATGATGCTGGATGCCTTTTAAGACAACACCTTCTATAGTTCAGTTTAGTTTAGTTTAGTTTGGTTTAGTGTGGTTTAGTTTAGTTTAGTTTAGTTTAGTTTAGTTTAGTTTAGTTTAGTTTAGTTTAGTTTAGTTTAGTTTAGTTTAGTTTAGTTTAGTTTAGTTTAGTTTAGTTTAGTTTAGTTTAGTTTAGTTTAGTGATACGCTACAGAAACAGGCCTTTCGGCCCACCTAGTCCATGCTGACCAGCGATCCCTGTACACTAGCATTGTCCTGCACAGTTTAAGTTTAGTTTATTGTCACGTGTACTGAGGTACAGTGTAAAGCTTTTGTTGCATGGTATCCAGTCTGCAGAAAGACAATACATGATTACAGTTGACTCATCCACACAGTGTACAGACACATGAAAAAGGGAATCATGTGAATAAAGTTTACTGCAAGATAAAGTCCAGAGAAGTATGATCAAAGATAGTCCAAGGGTCCCCAATGAGGTAGAGAGTATCTCAGGACTCGGGACAATTTACAATTTTACCAAAGCCAATTAACCTGCAAACCTGTACATCTTTGGAGCGTGTGAGGAAACCGGAGCACCCGGAGAAAACCCATGCAGGTCACAGGAAGAATGTGCAAACAAATGTACAGACAGCACCCATAGTCAGCATCAAACCGGGTCTCTGGCACTGTAAGACTGCAATTCTACCGCTGTACCACTGTGGCCCCACTTTTGATCCCTTCGCTGGTGGGCAGATCAGGATGTGTGATGTACCGGGCAATGTTGATACGTCTCCTTCAAGCCTTCTTTGGAGAATGCTGGCTTGGGATCTTACGATAAGGTGGAGGGATGCGTAGTTGATCTGTGATGAGCTATGTTGCCACCGAGCTACTCATTATGTTTGATTAGGTTCAATATATTTGATTAAGTTCTCCAACTTAATACTCCTCCAGCATGCTGCTGAATAAATTTTAGTGAGGTCTAATTCCTGCACACAATTGTGTCTTTCCATGAGCTGGAAACAGATTCCTCATTCTAAGCCATTCTTTTGTTTTTCTTTCCCCCAATTGCATTCACGTGATTTGGAAAGCATGAATCCAAATATTTAATGCATTACACCGAGACCTGATCATGCTAAAAATGCTGCGGATCACATTCTAATCCCTTCGGAAGCCCCATGCCAATGGATTCAGCTTTAATGGATTAGAAAAATTGTGCATCTCTCTGCATTCATCCATTTCTACATGAAGCTGATTGAAACATCTGCCCGTTTTGAATAAACACACAATCTTAATCCAGCATGACAATAAAATACCACCAGCTTTCCCTGATTAAATCTGCTCAGCCCAACTATCCATTATGCTCAGTATCCACTTACTTAGCGCAGTTTAAATATTAACAGGGTGTGCTGAGCATGAGTGGGTTAACAGCGGGAAAATCTGTGCAAACTCACAGTGCCTCCCGTCTGTCTTTATCGCGGCCCATTTATTCAATGCAATGAAAAATATTTCAGATCAATTGAAACTGGCAAGGCTCCTTAAGATCAGCTTAATGACTAAAAGCGCTTGTGATGAATGGTCCATCGGAAAATGGATTGGAAATAAATAATTTGTATGAAAATAATTTGGGTTTCGACAGGAAGTATTAATGCAAACTTCTGCTGTCTGGCAAAGTTTGGGGGTTTAGTTCTGGATTAGAGCTGGATCATCAAAAGCTGATTAATTTTGTCGTTCAGATATTTACAGGCTTCATTTGTGTTACTCTGCATGGTACGAAATATCCTTCTGTTTAAAAAATGTGCTCTGGCCACCTGAGGCCAAAGTGCCCTCCTCTCGTTGGATATCAACAAAGAACCAGCACTGGATATACACAGCGGGTCGGGCAGCACCTGCAGCAAGAGTATAGAAGTATTGAGTGTTGAGTATAGAAGTTAGGAGGTCATGTTGCACTCGTATAAGACGTTGGTGAGGCCGCATTTAGAGTATTGTGTTGAGTTCTGGGCACCATGTTATAGGAAAGATGTTGTCAAACTGGAAAGAGTACAAAGACAATTTATGAGGATGTTGCCAGGACTAGAGGGTGTGAGCTACAGGGGGAGGTTGAGTAGGCCGGGACTCTGTTCCTTGGAGTGCAGGAGGATGTGGGGTGATCTTATAGAGGTGTATAAAATCTTGAGAGGAGTAGACCGGGTAGAGTCTGAGGAAGGGTCTTGACCAGAAACGTCACCCATTCCTTCTCTCCAGAGATGCTGCCTGTCCCGCTGAGTTACTGCAGCTTTTTGTGTCTAGATCGGGTAGACTACAGACTCTCTTGCCCAGAGTCGGCGAATCGAGGACCAGAGGACATAAGTTTAAAGTGAAGGGGAAAAAATGTAATAGGCATCTGAGGGGTAACCTTTTCACACAAAGGGTGGTGGGTGTACGGATCAAGCTGCCAGAGGAGGTAGTTGAGGCAGAGACTATCCCAACATTTAAGAAACAGTTAGACAGGTGCATGGATGGGACAGGTTTGGAGGGATTTGGACCAAACGCAGGCAGGTGGGACTAGTGTAGCTGGGACATGTTGGCCGGTGTGGGCAAGTTGGTCGGAAGGGCTTGTTCCATGCTGTAACTCTAAGAGGAATAGAGTTCATGTTAACACTGTTGGAGAAACTCAATAAGTAAGGCAGTATCTGTGGAGCAATATTGATTATTTGATGATTCAGGTCGGGACCCTTCCTCTATATTGAAAGAGTAGAGGGGAGATAGCGAGTGGACAGGGGTAGGGGCATGGGGCAAAACACAGTACACAATAGGCTCGGCAGTCTGCAGCCCGTTGGCATGAACGCGAATCCTCTAATTTCAGGTAACCTGCCCCTCGTTCCCTCTATCATGTATAAATGTTCATAAATTATAGGGGCAGAATGGACCATTTGGCCCATCAAGTCTCCTCTACCATTCAATCATGGCCGATCTATCTTTCCCTCTCAACCCCATTCCCCTAGCTTCTCCCCATAACCCCTGACACCCGTACTAATCAAGAATCTGTCAATCGCCTTAAAAATATCCATGGGCTTGACCTCCACAGCCTTGTGTGGCAATGAATTCCACAGATTCACCACCTTCCGACTAAAGAGATTCCTCCTCATCTCCTTTCTAAGGGTACATCCTTTTATTCTGAGGCTGTGACCTTTGGTCCTAGACTCTCCCACTAGTGGAAACATCCTCTCCACATCCACTCACTCTATCCATCCCAAGCCATCATTTCCCTTCTCACTGCCTATTTCTCACGCACAGTATCTACCCACCACCCATTTTATTTCAAACTGCCGGCGTGACATCGGCCGCCTCAAATTTTCCACTCCCCTGACTAACTCCAACCTCTCCCCTCCTGAACGTGCAGCCCTCAACTCACTCCGCAAAAAAAAAAAAAAAAAAAATTCCGCACGAGATGCAACACCTGTCCCTTTACCTCCCCCCTCAACTCCATCAAAGGACCCAAACATTCTTTCCAGGTGAGACAGAGGTTCACCTGCACCTCCTCCAACCTCATCTATTGCATCCGCTGCTCTAGATGTCAACTTATCTATATCGGCGAAACCAAGCGCAGGCTCGGCGATCGCTTCGCTGAACACCTGCGCTCGGTCCGCATTAACGCAACTGATCTCCCGGTGGCCCAGCACTTTAACTCCCCCTCCCATTCCCAGTCTGACCTCTCTGTCATGGGCCTCCTCCAGTGCCATAGTGAGGCCCGCCGGAAATTGGAGGAGCAGCACCTCATATTTCGCCTGGGCAGTTTGCAGCCCGGTGGTATGAACGTCGACTTCTCCAACTTCAGATAGCTCCTCTGTCCCTCCCTTCCCCTCCTCCTTCCCAGATCTCCCTCTATCTTCCTGTCTCCACCTATATCCTTCCTTTGTCCCACCCCCGACATCAGTCTGAAGAAGGGTCTCGACCCGAAACGTCACCCATTCCTTCTCTCCCGAGATGCTGCCTGACCTGCTGAGTTACTCCAGCATTTTGTGAATAAACCCATGTTATCTTCCCTTCTCCTTTCATCTGGCCCCTTCCCCCCTCCATCCCCTCTGCCCACCCCCTCCCCTCTTATGTTACCCACATGCACCCCCTTCCTTTACCATCTGAAGCCATTATCTGTAGCCCCTGGTTACCTCCACTAAATACATCCTCGCCACTCTACCCCACCCCTCCTCTCTCCCGACTGTATCCATCAATCCACCCCACCTCCCCTAGATCCACCTGCCTTTGCTCTACTCCACCCCTTCCTGAAGAAGGGTCCCGACTCACACCACCACCTATCCATGGTCTCCAGACCTCCTGCTGACCCGCTGAATAACTCCAAAACTTTGTGTCTTTTTTTGTAAACCAGCATCGGCAGTTCCTTGTACCTCCCTTCCTCATTATACTGATGTGTTTCCTCTCCACAGTGACGCAGCAGTAGAGACACTGCCAGAGACCAGGGTTCGATCCTGACCACGGGTGCTGTCTGTACGGAGTTTGTACGTTCTCTCTGTGACCGTATGGTTTTTTCACCGGGTGCTCCGGTTTCCTCCCACACTCCAAAGACAAGCTGGGTTGTAGGTTAATTGGCTTCAATAAAATTGTAAATCTTCCCTGGTGTGTAGGATAGTGCTGTTGTACGTGGCGATCACTGGTCAGCATGGACTCAGTGGGCCGAAGGGCCTGTTTCCACGCTGGATTCTCAACTCTCTAAAAGATTCCTTTAGTTCAGAGGGAGGGTAAGGACCCGACATATTGTCTGTTCATTTCCTACGCAGATGCTGCCTGACCTGCTGCAAATTGGTTATGAATCCAGATGTGGAATCTTCTGAGTCTCCATCTAACACAATAACCTATTCTCCCCACATGTTCACAAACACCCCACTGATTTTGCCACTCACCCACAGACAAGGCACCTTTACAGTAGTCAGTTAAGCAACCAGACAACCCACAGAGTTTTGGAATGAGAGGGGAAACTGGAATGCCAGGGGAACATGCAAACTCCACACAAGCAGCACCCAAGGTCAGGATTGAACCTGAGTTACTGGAGTGGTGAAGCAGCAAGTCTCCTGCCACCTACAGATGATGCCTGACCAGCTGGGAGCAGCCAGCACTATCTGTTTTTAAGCTTCAGCTCCCAGCCTCACTATCCAGTGTGATTCACTTCATGACATCTAAGAGCATCAGGGGTTACGGGGAGAAGGCAGGAGAATGGGGTTCAGAAGGAAAGATAGATCAGCCTTGATTGAATGGTGGAGTAGACTCGATGAGCCAAATGGCCTACCTCTACTCCTAGCACGGTGGTAGAGTTGCTGCCCTACAGTGCTTGCAGCGCCGGAGACCCGGGTTCAATCCCGACTACGGGTACTGTCTGTACGGAGTTTGTACGTTCTCCCCGTGACCTGTGTGGGTTTACTCTGAGATCTTCGGTTTCCTCCCACACTCCAAAGACGTACAGGTTTGTAGGTTAATTGGCTAGGCATAAGTGTAAATTGTCCCTAGTGTGCGTAGGATAGTGTTAATGTGTGGGGATCGCTGGTCGGTGCGGACTCAGGGGTCCGAATGGTGTGTTTCCGCGCTGTATCTCTAAACTAAACTAAAATAACTAAACTATGACTTATGAACTTACAATGGAAAGAGCGAAAGAGCAGCAATAAAATGAATTCCGCGTATTTGGCATTAAACCAATACGAATGTGTCGGTCTGGTGGACAATGTTCTCCTGTGAACGAGATGGACATTGAGTGTGAGATCTGCTTACAGCACATTAACATAATGTGTGTGTTGTCTACCAGATCTGGAACCAAACAAAAATATTTAGATTTAGATTTAAGATTTAGATTTGCGTGGTACTGATTGTGAATGATCAGCCATGATCACATTGAATGGCAGTGCTGGCTCGAAGGGCTGAATGGCCTACTCCTGCACCTATTGTCTATTGTCTATTGATATTGTGAGGAAACAGGCCCTTCAGCCCATCAGGTCCGCACTGACCAGCGATCATGCCCTGCACTATTTCTATCCTTCACACAGAAGCCAATTAACCTACAAACCTGCTCATTTTTGGGATATGGGAAGAAATCGGAGCACGCAGTGAAAACCCATGTGGTCACGGGGAGGGCGTACAAATTCCATACAGACAGCACCCGAAGTAGGGATCAAATCAGGGCCTCGGGCGCTAAGGGTCACTGTGCCACCACAGATCATTACAGATCAGTAATTTATCACTGTAATACTCCAAAGCTCACTGCTTTTAGTCTTGATGTTGTGAAATAAAATGTAGAATAATTCAGTAATGGGACAAAAGGCCGGTCCCTCACTCTGCCATTCCCCCTGTGGATATCTGACCTGCATTGCCTTATAGTCAGTACCTTCCCCCTCCATCGTGCACAACAATGTCCTTGTTACGACGTAATACAGTTAGCACACAGCAAGCCACAACCGCACCCTGCCTCATTGATGTGGCCTGGGCACAAAAAGCTGGTGTAACTCAGCGGATCAGGCAGCATCGCTGGAGAAAAGGAACAGGTTTAAACCAGCATCTACAGTTCCTTTTGTGTAGGAAAATAACTGCAGATGCTGGTTCAAATTGAAGGTAGACACAAAATGCTGGAGTAACTCAGCGGGTCAGGCAGCATCTAGGAGAGAGGGAATGGGTGACGTTTCGGGTCGAGACCCTTCTTCAGACTGATGTCAGGGGAGGGGGCGGGACAAAGAAAGGATGTAGTAGGAGATAGGAAGGCTAGTGGGAGAACTGGGGAGGGGGAAAGAGAAGGACAGAGGAGCTATCTGAAGTTGGAGAAGTCAATGTTCATACCGCTGGGGTGTAAACTGCCCAAGCGAAATATGAGGTGCTGTTCCTCCAATTCCTTCCTCCTATAGTTCCTTCCCACCCCATTTCATCTGCTCTACTGCAAATTCTCCGCAAAGTATGCCTACTTTGAAGGAGATCTCCTCCTCCCTCTGCTAAGAGTTCTGCAACAAGGAAGAAGGGTCTTGTATCCTTATTGTTGTGAAGTGGTTATGCTTTATTCTTAATTGTTAACTGCATGTTTGTGTTGTCATTTGTGAGCGGAGCACCAAGACACATTCCTTGTGTCTGCATACTTGGCCAATAAACTTATTCATTCATTCATTCAGTCCTTTTCTCCAGAGAGGCTGTCTGACCCGCTGAGTTACTCTAGCTTTTTGTGTCTGTCTTCGGTTTAAACCAGCTTCTGCAGTTCCTTCCTACTTATTGATGTTGTCCTCATTGATATCAGGACTGACTCACATTATTTTTGTTACTTTTTGCATTGACTTAATGAAACTACATTTAAGCCTCCAAATTCAGATTTAATAGAAATTCTGTCACCAATACATTGGAAATTGTGTTATCACTGTAGATCTCCACTTCACAGTACGAGCTCCCGGCTGCAATGCCACAGCGCTGATTAGATTGCATCTCTTTCTCCACAATTGACTGGACTCGCAATACAATGGGGAATGAGTAATGTGATTGAAGGCTTATCCTTTAACCAGGTTTTTTCCTTCTGGATCACATGGAGAGGTGGTCCATGCATTGAGAGCACTGGGGAGAGATTTCAAGGATTGTTCCCCATTCAGTTCCACTTCAGGGTTTCAAGCAGGGAGCTGGTATTTGAAGTCTGAAGAAGGGTCTTGACCCGAAACGTCACCCATTCCTTCTCTCCAGAGGTACTGCCTGACCCGCTGAGTTACTCCAGCGTTTTGTGTCTATCTTCGGTTTAAACCAGCTTCTGCAGTTCCTTCCTACACAGCTAGTATTTAAAGCTCCCTTCATTGTTTACGCTCCAGCTCTGAGCAAGGGAGGCCATTAACTGTGGCTCTGGTTTTGTAGCTCTGATGGGTCCAGGAATACTTGGATGAGAACATTTAAAAAAAGGGCGGCATGATGGCACAATCATAGAGCTGCTGCCTTACAGCGCCGGAGACCCGGGTTCAATCCTGACCTCAGGTGCCGTCTGTACGGAGTTTGTACGTTCTCCCCGTGACCTGCATGGGTTTTCTCCGAGATCTTCGCTTTCCTCCTACACGCCAAAGACGTACAGGTATGTAGGTTAATCGGCTTGGTAAATGTAAAAAATAGTTGTCCCTAGTGGGTATAGGATAGTGTTAATGTGCGGGGATCGCTGGTCGGCGCGGACCTGGTGGGACGAAAGGGTCTGTTTCTGTGCTGCTTCTCTAAACTAAACTAAACTAAACTAAACTAAACTAAACTAAACTTGCGTGGATCACTCCGAGATCTCCGGTTTCCTCCCACACTCCAAAGATGTACAGGTTTGTAAGTTAATTGACTTTGATAAAATTGTAAATTGTCCCTTGTATGTGTCGGATAGTGTTGGTGTTCGGGGATTGCTGGTTGGCACAGACCTAGTGGGCTGAAGGGCCTGTTTTCGCGCTATATCGCTAAACTAAACTAAACCGAAAAAATTACGACTGTTAATTGTTTTGCTACCTCGAGAATGTGGAAAAAAGGGAGAGAGAGGACTAGCACTGACATCCCAAGAATGGGGTTTGGTTGAGAGTCAAAGACCGCTTGTGTTGGTCAATGGTTCATTGGTATTGTGATGTCTTGAGAGGTCGGGAGCTTTTCTCTTGAAGGTTGGGAGGTGTGGGTGCCGGAAATGAAAGCAGAAAAGTTCTTGTTTTCAAACTTAAATTCCATATATTTAGTCTTTTCCAAAAACAGGTAAACTTAATTGTTTGCAGACAGGTACACAAAACCAAAACAGGTAATTAAATCAAAACTTTAACTTGCTGCCTTCTTACAAAATATAACTCAAACACTGCGTCTCTCCCTCTCTGCTCCAGTCGTTGTCTCTCCCTCTCTGCTCCAGTCATTGTCTCTCCCTCTCTGCTCCAGTCATTGTCTCTCCCTCTCTGCTCCAGTCGTTGTCTCTCCCTGTCTGCTCCAGTCGTTGTCTCTCTCTTTAAATATACTGCTTCCCTTCCCTTTTAGCTCTCTCACTGAGGCAATCAGCTCATCTGGTTCAGCTGGGCAGCAATCAGTGTCAGCAGCAATCAGGAGCAATCAGTGTCAGCAGCAATCAGTGTCAGCAGCAATCAGTGTCAGCAGGGCAGGCAGCCCTGATGACTATGGGTTTTGTAGTCTTAGGCTGGCAGCCATGATGGTTTGTAGTCCTTGTTGCATCCACCGGGAGGAAATGTATCTCCCCTCTATGACTCTACCTCTCATGATATCACAGTATTTTATTGCCACACGTGAAATTCTTTGTTTTACATACATGTCAGCAAAATCGTACAACGCATACATGCACTATGCTGAGAGCATTATAAAGAGATGATGGGATGGTCTAAAGTAGTCCTCTTTCCACTGCCAATACTCATGTATAGTTAACGACATTGTCTGATAATTGTCAATTATTGCCTGTGGCCGAATTGTTCATAGAAACCACTGTGTTCTGACAGTCTGACAGACTCTTTCATCAGGAACTTCTTCTTGCATGCTCATATCGACTTACTCTATCTGTACCTCTGAAGTCTGAATGATAATTGATCCACAACTACAGGAATCAATGCAATTAATCCAGGCTGCAGTGACCCCAAGGCCAGCTATTCCTCCTTTAGTTAGGGGGCCTTAACATCATATTAAGTTCCAAATGTGGTCACACCAACTACCTCAAATGTGGTCTCACTAACATTTGAAATGTGGTCTTGCTGATGGTCCAAATGTCATCTCACTATGCCCCAAATGTGGTCTCACTAACACTCCATGTTGTATCACTGGCACTCAAAATGCTGGAGTAACTCAGCGGGTCAGGCAGCATCTATGGAGAGAAGTAATGGGACCCTGTCTCCCATTCCTTCTCTCCAGAGATGCTGCCTGACCGGCTGAGTTACTCCAGCATTTTGTGATACCTTCGATTTGTACCAGCATCTGCAGTTACGATCCTACACTAACACTCAAAACGTGGCCTCACTAACACTCCAAATGTGGTCCCATTCACACTCCTGAGCGTGGAGAAACAAGGAATTGCAGATGCTGGAGTCTTGAGCAAACGACAAACTGCTGGAGGAACTCCACGGGTCAGGCAGCATGCTTGGAGGATATGGAGAGGTGATATGTTGGATCGGGACTCTTCTTCAGGCTGATTAGTCGGGGAGAGAATGCTGGAGTAGCGATGGAGGTGGGACAAAGCCAGGGAAGTGAAAGGTGCAGAGAGATGAGAGGGATTGTGACTGGCAGATGGGTGAACAAAGGCTAGAGATGAACAGGAGACAAAATGGGGTAAGGCAAGGAGGGGAGAGGTGTAAAGTGCAAAGCCAGAGGAAGGGGTCTCATCAATGCTGCACATATGGTCTCACCAATGTTCTAAATGTGACATTATCAATGCTATAAATGTCGTGTCACCAAAGCCCTGGTACTGCCTCACCAAGACTTGCAACTGCTCCAACCTCGTCTACTGCATCCAATATTCTCGGTGTGGGTTCCTATATGTCATCAGCAAACCTGCTAATCTTGCCATGTATGTGGTCATCCAATTCATTGATATAAATGACAAACAGTAACGGGCCCAGCACTGAACCCTGAGGCACACCTTCCACCATCACCCTCTGCTTCCTTGTTGGACAGAGGAGCTGATTCTTGGCTGAATATGCTGCTGATGCCACTGTGGCTGATGTTGGACAGGACTAGCATGCGAAGCCTAACCTGTCGAAACAGTGGTGTGGCAAATTACCCTCAGTGCAAAGGACGTGCACGTTTGTAGCTTGATTGACTTCTGTAAATTTCCCCTCATGTGTAGGATACAGGTGATCGCTGGTCGGCACGGACTCGGTGGGTCGAAGGGCCCGTTTCCACGCTGTATCTCTAAACTAAACTAAACTAAATGGGAACCAAAGTGCCGGAGGAGCTGAGTGGGTCAGTGGAGGGAATAGACAGGTGATGTTTCGAGTCGGGACCTTTCTTCAGAGAGAAGTGGTAAATCATTCAGAGTGGCAAACGATCTGTACCCCACTTCCACACCCATTTCACCACAGGGCACTGCCACCAGGAAAAGATTAGGCACTTTGCGGCACGGTGGCGCAGCGGTAGAGCTACTGCCTTACAGCACCAGAGACGGGTTCCATCCTGACCATGGGTGCTGTCTGTACGGAGTTTGTACGTTCTCCCCTTGACCTGCGTGGGGTTCTCCGAGATCTTCAATTTCCTCCCACACTCCAAAGACGTGCAGGTTTGTCGGTTAAGTGGCTTGCTGTGAATGTCCGTCATGTGTGTAGGGTGGATCACTGGTCGGTGTGGGCAGAAGGTTGGGATGCCAACTATCTCACTCCCAAATACGGGACAAGGTGATGTCACCGCCCCGCGCCCCACGTGACCTCACCCAGCCAGCAGCCACGTGCTCCCACTCCACCAATGGCGGCTTCCCGGGCCGGGAGGTGGGTTGCTACTCAACCTCCTGCGCCCAGGCCTCCGGACCTACTCTGTCCGAACCTACACCAGAAGGTAGACACGGATTTTAACTAGCATCTGCAGTTTTATTTCCTACTATACTGTCCTACAGTGTCCGGACCTACTGTGTCCGGGCCTAGAGTGCCCCCCCCGAGACTAATACAGGACAAAGGCGATCCCATACGGGATCAATTTAGCCCAAAATACGGGATGTCCCGGCTAATACGAGGCAGTTGGCAACCCTAGCAGAAGGGCCTGTTTCCGCACTGTATCTCTAAACTAAACTAAACTATATTAAACTAATATGAAATGAGCATGGAAATTACTTGGCCAATTTCCTGATGGATGTGGACTGGCTCTGCAATGATCACTACCCCAGGTCAAATCAGGTTTTGCTCAATTTGCACATAAACAATGGCCACTAATGGAGCCAATTTCCAGGCTAATATATTTGCTTTTCTTTTCCTTTAGCTTCAGACGCCTGATTATTCATTGCATTCATTTTCCATTTGTTAAATTAAGATATATTAAAATTATGTCAGTAATTACTGCTACGCAGGAAGGCATATTTCACTTGGCCAAGGAATAATACATTCATCGCACACATTTTTTTTCCGAGAAAATTGATTACAATTTTTAAGATTAATAGTTAATTAAGACGACTGCAGTCAGAGGCATATTTTTAATATCTGGTATGATGGATATGTTTTGGTTTATTCCAGGAGGAACTGACCACACAGACTGCTAAAGACCTGAAGGTTTTTGTCCCCAGTGTGATCGGTCGGTGCCTCTGACGTTACATTCGTCCGCAGCAGGGTCTGAAGATGGGTCTCCTCAGTGACTATCTCTTCTTCACCCAGGGAGTTGTGAATCTGAAGAATTCTCCGCCACAGAAGGCAGTGGAGGCCAATTCACTGGATGTTTTCAAACGAGAGTTAGATTTAGCTCTCAGGGCTAAAGGAATCAAGGGATATGGGGAAAAAGCAGGAACGGGGTACTGATTTTAGGTGATCAGCCATGATCATATTGAATGGCTGGCTTGAAGGGCTGAATGGCCTGCCCCTGCAACTATTTTCCTTCATCGAGAATCAGTACCCAGGGTGCTCCGGTTTCCACCCACACTCCAAAGGCGTACAGGATTATAGGTTAATTGGCTTCGGTAGAAGATTGTAAATTGTCTCCAGCATGTAGGATAGTGCTAGGGTTCGCTGGTCAGCGCGGACTCAGTGGGCCGATGGGCCTATTTCCGCGCTGGTTCTCTAAAATCTCTAAAACTGCAGATGCTGGTTTATACCGAAGATCACACAGAATGCGGGTCAGACAGCATCTTGAGAGAAAATGAATAGATGCCCATTCAGTCTGAAAGGTCCTGTTATTTTTCTCCAGAGCTGCTGCCTGCAGGCCAAGATGCCCAGCTACACTTGAACTATTTGCCTTGTTCGATCTATACCCCACTAAAACATCCCGATCCATGGACCTGTCTTCATATCATCTTAACCTCACTGTAGGGTTGCCAACTTTCTCACTACCAAATAAGGGACAAAAGGTGATGTCACCTTTTGACGTGCCCCACGTGACCTCACCCAGCCATCGGCCACCTGCTCCCGCTTCATTAATGGCGGCCGCCCGGTCCGGGAGGCGGGTTGCTATGCAACCTCCGTTAGGCAGTGCCCGGGCCTCCGGGCATACACTGGCCGGGCCTACTGCGGCCCCCAGGCCTACAGTGTCTGGGCCTACAGTGTTTGGGCCTATAATGTCCAGGCCTACAGTGTCTGGGCCTACAGTGTCTGGGCCTACAGTGTCCGGGCCTACAGTGTCCGGGCCTACAGTGTCCGGGCCTACAGTGTCCGGGCCTACAGTGTCCGGGCCGACAGTGTCAGGGCCTACAGTATTTGGGCCTATAATGTGCGGGCCTACAGTGTCTGGGCCTACAGTGTCCGGGCCTACAGTGTCCGGGCCTACAGTGTCAGGGCCTACAGTGTCTGAGATCACCCTGAGATCCTGGAATCATTCAGGTAAACCTCCTCTGGAGCCTTTCCAATACCAGCACTTCCTTTTCTCGTAAATCAGCATCTACAGTTCTTTGTTTTTTCCGGTCACTAACTCACTGTCTCCAACAAATTTACTCATAGAGTCATCGAGTCATAGAGTGATACAGTGTGAAAACAGGCCCTTCGGCCCAAGTCGCTCACACCGGCCAACAATGTCCCAGCTGCCCTAGTCCCACTTGCCTGGACTTGGTCCATATCCCTCCAAACCTGTCCTATCCATCTACCTGTCCATCTGTTTCTTAAACGATGGGATAGTCCCTGCTTCAACTACCTCCTCTGGCAGCTTGTTCCATACACCCACCACCTTCTGTGTGAAAAAGTTACCCCTCGGATTCCAATTAAATCTTTTCCCCTTCACCTTGAACCTATGTCCTCTGGTCCTCGATTCCCCTACTCTGGGTAAAAGACTCTGTGCATCTACCCGATCTATTCCTCTCATGATTGTGTACACTCTGTGAAATTGTGGAGGAAGGATAGACCGCTGTGTTAGTTCTCCTGTATTAGATCAATTCTGTCCCTCTGGTGAACATGTTCCACTGTGTTGCCCATGCAGTAGTTCCAACATTTTGATTTGGTAATGATTGTGACTGGAGGGTTATACAAGCAGCTGGTACTCCATGCTGACTCCAGGCATGTCGGAGTTGCTGGAGCCAGTAATTGTTGGAAATATAAATGCTTTCGTACAAATGGGTCCAGTGTGTGATTACTAAAGAGATCAATGAAGCATTTGCAACCTTCTTCATCCAGGATGTCCAAATGAGTAAATGGTCTTAGTTAGCTAGTTTACTGTACAGTGAAAAGCTTTTTTGTTGCGTGCTAACCAGTCAGTGGAAAGACTGTGCATGATTGTAGTGCTGAAGTACAACCTTCCTCTTTGGTGAATCTTGGACTATCCTTGATCCTTGTCTGAAGAAGGGTCTCTACCGAAATGTCACCCG
The DNA here is from genome assembly GCF_053455715.1 of Rhinoraja longicauda. NCBI lineage: Eukaryota > Metazoa > Chordata > Chondrichthyes > Rajiformes > Arhynchobatidae > Rhinoraja > Rhinoraja longicauda. The sequence goes on from NC_135984.1 coordinate 25,883,047, forward strand.
TTCCTTCTCTCCAGAGATGCTGCCTATCCTGCTGAGTCACTCCAGCATTTTGTGTCTATCTTCGATTTAAACCAGCATCTGCAGTTCTTTCCTACACTCTTGATGGCTTTACCTTGCACTAAACGCTATTCCTTTATCATGTATCTATACACTGTAAATGGATCGATTGTAATCATGTATTGTCTTTCTGCTGACTGGTTAACACCCAACAAAAGCTTATCACTGTACCTTGGTGCACGTGACAATAAACTAAACTGATTACAATCAATCTATCCACAGTTTACAGATACAGGATAAAGGGAATAACGTTTAGTGTGAGATAAAGTCTAGTAAAGTCCGACAAAAATGGCCCGAGGGTCTCCAATGAGGTAGATGGTCGGTTAAGAACTAGATGATGATAGGATGGTTCAGTTGCCTAATAACAGCTGGGAAGACAAAGGGCCGAATGGCCTCCACCTGCACCTATTTTCTATGTTTCTAAGACACAGAAACATAGAAACATGGAAAATAGGTGCAGGAGGAGGCCATTTGGCCTTTTGGGCCAACACCGTTATTCATGGCTGATCATCCACAACCGGTAACTGCCTTCTCCCCATATCCCTTGATTCCACTAGCCCCTAGAGCTCTATCTAACTCTCTTTTAAATTCATCCAGTGAATTGGCCTCCACTGCCCTCTGTGGCAGAGAATTCCACAAATTCACAACTCTCTGGGTGAATTTTTTTTTTCTCACCTCAGTTTTAAATGGCCTCCCCTTTATTCTTAGACTGTGGCCCTGAATTTGGAGTTGTGTGTTTTCACACATCTGTACCTCTTGCCTGATGGGAGAGGGGAGAAGAGGAAGATGAGACAGTGAGACTTGTCCTTGATTACGCTTGATTGACTTCCTACTGAGGTTCGTTCCTTCACTGAAGTTTATCTTTAGTCGATTCAATTCACTCATAAAAACATAAGATCATAAGATCATAAGACATAGGGGCAGAATTAGGTCATTCAGCCCATTGACTCTGCTCTGCTATTCGATCAAGTCTGATCTATCTTTCCCTCTCAACCCCATTCTCCTGCCTTCTCCCCGTAACCTTTGATGCCTTCACTAATCAAGTACCAATTCACTTCTGCTTTAAAAGTACCCAATGACTTGGCCTCCACTGTGTCTGTGGCAATGAATTCCACAGATTCACCACCCTCTGGTTAAAGAAATTCCTTCTCGTCTCCTTTCTAAAAATACATCCTTTTAGTCTGAGGCTGTGCCCTCTGGTCCGAAACTCACCCACCACTGGAAACATCCTCTCCACGCCCATTCGAAGTAGGCCTTTCACTATTCGGTAAGTTTCAATGAGATTTTCCCCTCGTCCTTCTAAACTCCAGTGAGTTCAGGCCCAGAGCCATCAAACGCTCCTCGTAGGATAACCCAAATCATCCCTGGGATCAAGCACGTAAACCTCCCCTGCACCCTCTCCAACGCCAGCACATCCTTCCTCAGATATGGGGCCCAAACTCCACCTGACTCCCAGGAAATGGCTTCCTCTTCTTCTTGCGTTTGAGGCAGCAGAGGTTATGTAACGCCCTCCAGGCGCTGTAGCCAGTGCAATGTGCTGTTGTCGAGGGTCGTGAGGTCTACCCCTCTATTCAACGGCTGAGAGCACTTGAATACTGTGATGGCCATGAGCCAGACTACATCCAAATTACTGCAGTATTCATCCTTATTGTACCAAAGATGAGTACTCTGGATATAACACTGCCTCTTGCCAATTCTGGAGTGTCATACTCAGGCTATTTTCCACCTTAAATATTATAATCAATAGTCATCACGGGCAAGTTTGGCCTGCTCATCAAAAGCAACGCAAATCTAATGCAGCTAAATCTTGTTCCCATCAATCTATATTCAATCGTCAGCAAAATGATAGAAGTTATCAGTTAAATAGCAGCTCACCAATACAGTACAGCTCATCTACGCTCAGTTTAGGTTTCATCAGGATCACTTGGATCCGTAGCCCTTAGGGGGAGACAGTAGCACAGCGGTAGAGTTGCTGCTCTACATCACCAGAGACCATGGTTCGATCCTGACTACGGGTGCTGTCTGCACAGAGTTTGTACGTTCACCTTGTGACCGCGTGGGTTTTCTCAGGGTGCTTCGGTATCCTTCCAGACTCCAAAGGCGTACAGACTTGTAGGCTAATTGGCTTTAGTAAATTGTAAAATTGTTGCAGGTGTGTCAGATAGTGCTAGTGTACGACCCCTGGTCGGCATGGACCCAGTGGGCCGAAGGGCCTGTTTCCACACTGTATCTCAAAAATAAAGAGTTTCTTCCCGGCTTTCCACCACTTACGAGTGAGGTGTGCGACACAATACTGGTTTCGCACAGCTCTAACATTCACTAAACTTGACACTATCCAGGGCTAAACAGCCACTCATCTATCACACCATTTACCGCCCTAAACATTGACTCTCTCCTCCATCAGTACACCATGTCTGCATTGCTGCCCTCAGAAAGAATGCACATCTATTACTTACCCAGCAATGCTAACACTGTGGCCTCTCCCCTTAAGCACAGCTGGCATGGTGGCTCAGCTGGTAGACTGCTGCCTCACAGTGCCAGAGACCTGGGTTTGTTCATGAGCTCAGATGCTGTTTGTGTGGAGTTTGCATGCTCTCCCTGTGACGGGATGGGCTCCGTTTTGCTCTCACATCACAAACCGTGAGGGTTTGGAGGTTCATTGGCCCATTTAAATTGCCCCTTATGTGTAGGGAGTGGACCAGAATGTAGAATACCATAGAACTAGTACGAATGGGTGATTGATGGTCGACATGTATGCAGTGGGCCGAAGGGCCTGTTTCCATGCTGTCACAAGATCAGGTCATAAGTGATAGGAGCAGAATTAGGCTATTCGACCCATCAAGTCTACTCTGCCATTCACTCATGGCTGATCTATCTCTCCCTCCTAACCCCCTTCTCCTGCCTTCTCCCCATAACCCCTGACACCTGTATTAATCAAGAATTTATCTATCACTGCCTTAGAAATATCCATTAACTTGGCTTCCAGAGCCTTCTGTGGCAAAGAATTCCACAGATTCACCACCCTGTATTTAAAAACTAAACTCTAGACTAAACTAAGAATGACAACAGCAGAGTTGCATGGGGGGGTGGGAGCTGCTTTATGTCTTTGTCGACCACCCTGGGTAGTTCTACGGAACTGGCAACATTTGCAGCAAAGCGTCAACTAGGGTTCTCTGAAGCACAAATTGCCACTTTTGATTGTTATATTTGACATACGAAAGAAAGAAGAGTTGCATGGGAACACCAGCTCAGCTTAGTTTATTGTCACGTGTACCGAGGTACAGTGAAAAGCTTTTGTTGCGTGCTAACCAGTCAGCTGAAAGACAATACATGATTGCAATGGAGCCATTTACAGTGTATGGATACATGAGAAGGGAATAACGTTTAGTGCAAGGTAAAGCCAGCAAAGTCTGAACAAGGATAGTCCGAGGGTCACCAAAGAGGTAGATAGTAGTTCAGGACTGCTCTCTGGTTGTGGTAGGATGATTCGGTTGCCTGATAACAGCTGAAACGAAGCTGTCCCTGAATCTGGAGGTGTGCCTTTTCACACTTCTGTACCTTTTGCCCGATGGGAGAGGGGAGAAGAGGGAGTGAGACTGGTCCTTGATTAAGCTGCTGGTTCCTCCTGCAGGTTCCCCTCCACGTGGCACGCTGTGTTTGGAAATAATTAAGCTGGTGTTTGGTCACAACAGGGACGCCTTCAGCATTAGCATTGTGGGACTGCCTTCACCTGGAGCTGCAGGGACAAAGTGGATAGCACCATGGCACAGCTGGCAGCACCACTGCTTCATGGCCTGAGGATCAGGTTCAATCCTGACCCCATGAGATGTGCGCGTAGAGTTTGGCCTCTGTAAATTGTTCCTAGTGTGTACGTGTGTAAAAGTCCTGTCTGCGCTATCAGACAACCAAACACATTAGTCACCTTAAGTATGTAACAATACCTTTTTATTATGCCCGTGGGAGTGGGAGAGCAACCTCGAGTATGGCTGTATACTCGCTGCCCCTCCTGGTCCCACTCAAAGGCCCAACACAAAAGGTGTACTTACATACCCAGAGGTACGTTACATACCTATTTCATCATCAGCACCTTTGAAGCAACATGTTAGAACATGCCCGGACATGCCCGGACATGCTCCTCTGCACATACACCCTCAACCCTTTCACTTCTAAAACTTTTTCACGTGGATGGTAGAAGCTAGAAAGGATGATGAGAATGTGGGGAGAATAAAGTATGGGATCAATCTTGCAAAGAAAATCACAGAGTGTTGGAGTAACGCAGCGGGTCAGGCAGCATCTCTGGAGAAAATTGGCTTCTATAAATTGTCGCTAGTGTGCAGGATAGTGCGAGTGTGTGGGGTGGTCGGCACGGACCCGGTGGGCTGAAGGGCCTGTTTCCACGTTGTACCCCTGAAGAGAAGGAAAGCTCTCCTGTCGAGACAGAAACAGAGGCAGCAACAGACGTGCCGAGAATCTGGTTCCCACTTGTGTTGGTGGTCACATCAAAGCCGATGACTAAACAGTCAGCAGCTGCAGATTCCAATTGATATTGACAAATGGTTAATGCAAGAAAATACAGGTACATAAAGCATTCAAAGGAGTTTAAAAATATGAGTCATAAAGGCAACAAAGGTAGAATTAAATTAAGGCCGGAAGACTTTATAACGGACATGCGGATAACTGCAGACCAAGTACTTTCAAAGTGCAGACTAAATGCCAAGACAATTAATGAAGTTAATTGGATGGAGATAAATGTTGATATCCTGCATAGGTTGTGCACCTATTCTCAAACCTGCTGGGTGGACAATATGTAAAAATCTGCTGCAACTCCTTGGTTCATAGAAACATAGAAAATAGGTACAGGAGGAGGCCATTCGGCCCTTCGAGCCTGCACCACCATTCATTGTGGTGCAGCGGTAGAGTTGCTTTCTTACAGCGAATGCAGCGCCGGAGACTCAGGTTCGATCCTGACTACGGGCGCCGTCTGTACGGAGTTTGTACGTTCTCCCCGTGACCTGCGTGGGTTTTCTCCGAGATCTTCGGTTTCCTCCCACACTCCAAAGACGTACAGGTATGTAGGTTAATTGACTGGGTAAATGTAAAAATTGTTCCTAGTGTGTAGGATAGTGTTAATGTGCGGGGATCGCTGGGCGGCACGGACTCGGTGGCCGAAGGGCCTGTTTCCGCGCTGTATCTCTAAATCTAAAAATCTAAAAATCTAAAAGTGTGATCGTGGCTGATCGTCCACAATCAATAACCCGTGCCTGCCTTCTCCCCATATCCCTTGATTCCACTAGCCCCTAGAGCTCTATCTAACTCTCTCTTAAATCCAGTGCCCTCTGTGGCAGAGAATTCCACAAATTCACAACTCTCCGGGTGAATAAGTTCCTTCTCACCTCAGTTTTAAATGGCCTCCCTTTTATTCTTAGATTGTGGCCCCTGGTTCACTCAACCCTTCCCACTCAAACCAACCCCTCCCCAGGTACTTTCCCCTGCAACCACAGGAGATGCAACACCTGTCCTTTTACCTGCTCCCTCATCTCTGTGCAGGGAGGCTGGCATTCCATCCAGGTGAGACAGTGGTTCACTTGCAGCGTTTCTCTGAGCACCTGCGTCTCCGGCTTGCCAACCATTTTAACTCCCCTTCCCGTCCCCACACTGACCTTTCTGTCCTAGGTCTCCTCCATTGCAAGAGTGAGGCCACGTGCAAATTGGAGGAACAACTCCTCATATTTCGCTTGGGCAGCTTAAACCCCAGTGGTATGAACGTTGAGTGTAGGAAGGAACTGCAGATGCCGATGCTTTGTATCGAAGATGGACAAAAAATGTTGGAGTAACTCAGCGGGACAGGCAGCATCTCTGGATAGCAGTAACAGATGATGTTTCGGGAAGAAGAGACTCGACCCGAAATGTCACCCATTCCTTCTATACAGAGATGCTGCCTGTTCCAGTGAGTGACGCCAACATTTTGTGTCTATCTTCAGTATGAACGTTGAATTCGCTAATTTAAGGTAACTTCTACAAACACTCTCCTCCCCTTCCACGCACTTCCCAATACCCCCCCCCCCTCCCCCATCACCCCCCCCCCCCCCGCTCCTCCCTCCCACCTTCATCCCCTTCCTACACTAAAATTCAGTTCCGCAGTTCGCAAAAACGTAACCCTCTTGGGATCGTGTGGCACGGTGGCGCAGCGGTAGGGTTGCTGCCTTACAGCGCTTACAACGCCACAAAACCATCCAAGGTTCGATCCCGACAACAGGTGCTGTCTGTACGTTCTCCCCGTGACCTGCGTGGGTTTTCTCCGAGATCTTCGGTTTCCTCCCATTCTCCACAGCCGTACAGGCTTGTAGGTTAATTGGCTTGGTACAATTGTTATTTGTCCCTAGTGTGTAGGATAGTGTTAATGTGCGGGGATCACTGGTCGATCCCGAAGGGCCAGTTTCCGCGCTGTATCTCTAAACTAACCTAAACTAATCACAGCCCATCCCAAGCCAACGGTTGGCCTATCGGGGAACCACCCTGCCTGATGTCATCTGTTTCCAGCCATCATTTTATCCTGGTCTTTTCTTGCTTCCAGTTCCCCCTCCACCCCACCCCCCCCCCCCCCCACTTCTACCCCCACTACAACCAGCCTGAAGAATGTGCCCATCTCGAAACATCACCTATCCATTTCCTCCAGAGATGTTGCCTGACCCGTTGAGTTACTCCAGCATTCTATGTTTATCTTTAGTTTAAACCATCATCCGCAGTTCATTTATTAGCAAATTACTACAATCAACACCAGTTTCAGTTACAATGCTGTGGAAAACAGACATTTACCTGGGGAAAGAGAGACAGGGATGGCACCTGGAATTGGTGGATGCAAGAGCAGGAAGGATAGGTTAGAGAAGATTACGTTTAGTTTTCAAATGACGATGATTAATATTTTCAAAATGCATGAAATGTTCAGAGTGTGACAAGATAATACGAAGGCAGATTCTGTGAGATTGGAAACTCTGACCATTAGTTAATTAAAACATTAGTTAATTAAAAAGTAAGTTAAAACCAAACTTAAGACCTCTGTATGGAATGGGTGAGAAGTGATTGAATTAGTTAATCAGGGAAAGGACAAGAAGTAAAATATCAGAGATCTTGATGAAAGCAGAATTGCTTTTGTTTCTTGTCCATCAATTCCTAGTCAGATAATCAAGGTCCCTTTGTACGAAGCGTTGGCCATTTACAGCCAAGTCCACTGGTGTGGATATAACTAGTGTCTCAAATAGACACAAAACGACGGAGTAACTCAAAGGGGCAGGCAGCGCCTCTGGATAGAAGGAATTCGTGATGTTTCGGGTCGAGACCCTACTTCAGACTAGGAGTCAGGGGAGAGGGAGACAAAGAGATATCGAAGGGAATGATATGAAAACGAGACATCCAAAGGGACGAAGTTCAAGGAAAATGCAGAATAGACCATTGTGAGCTGGGGAAAGGTGACAACGAGGCACACAATGATAAAATTCAGACAGGACAGTCAGAACTAGGATGGGGAAGGGATGAAGAGAGTGAGGGAAAGCAAGGATTACAGGTCTATGAACTGTGGGATGACTAGGGTGGAGGAGGGGGGAGAGAGAAGGGTGAAACGAATGCAGGAGTTACCTGAAATGAGAGAAATCAATGTTCATACTATTGGGCTGTAAGCTGCCCAAGCGAAATATGAGGTGCTGTTCCTCCAATGTGTGTTGGGCCTCACTCTGACAGTGGAGGAGGCCCAGGACAAAAAGGTCCTGTAACTAGTAGCTTCCCAATGAGCAAAGGCTAGGGGAAACCCCTGTTACAATTGTTTCGTTTCGTTGGGTTGCTGTTAATTACTTAAATTATTGCATCGTATGGGAGGCGCATTCCCAATCTCGTTGTACCCCTGGGTACAATGACAATAAAGATATATTGTATTGTATTGTATTGTATTGTATTGTTTTCCATTGTGGAGATTGGAGAGGACATTGATAGTGGTGTTGGTGTTTCATGTAGAGCTTCTTGCTTTCCTCAGCTTAAAAGGCCATCAGTGAGCAGATATCCATGACGACTAAATATGACGTTTTAAACCACATCTCTATTAACGGTGAGGTTTTTTCCCCCAATTATACCAGTTTGTGAATATTGTTGGGAATAACACCAACAGCCTATAATTCCATTTGGGTGTGACCAGTTGGCAAAAGGTAAAGGTAGACACAAAATGATGGCAGCATCTCTGGAGAGAAGGAATCGGTGACGTTTCCAGTTGAGATCCTTCTGCAGACTTATCTTTGGTTTAAACGAGCATCTGCAGTTCCTTTCTACACTGTTCACAAGCCAACCTGTTCCGGAAGTACTGACGTTTACCTGACATCTATCTACCTGACAATGTGGACAATTGCCTATGTATCTCCTGTTCAGAAAAATGGAAGACAGGTCCAATCTGGCTAATCGCCCCCGAGTCAGCTGCCTCTCAATCGTCAGTGAAGTGATGGTTGGTGTTGCTGGCACAGTTATTGTGGCAGTATATCGAAACATAGAACTGCAGATGTTGTTTTATGCCAAAGATAGACACAAAATGCTGGAGTAACTCAACGGGTCAGGGAGCATCTCTGGAGAGAAGGAATGGGCGATGTTTCGGGTCAAGACCATTCTTCAGACCAAAGGTAAAATCGTCCTTTTACCGGGACCATTTGATGCAATACTCAGTCAAACGCTACCTAGATGTCAAGAGAAGTCACTCCCACTTCCCCTCTGGAATTTACCCCTGGAGATCTGTACTTGAGTGGTCCCGGAGAAACCCATAGTCAGCATTGGTTGGCAGGTTATTGGTGAATTGGGGGAAAACATTTTTGGTGAATTAAAATAGATTGGGGTTAGGAGGGAGAGATGATTCAATCAGCCATGATTGAATGGCGGAGTAGACTTGATTGGCCAAATGGCCTAATTCTACTCATATTCCTTATGACACAAAGTGCTGGAGCAACTCAACGACTCATGCAGCATCTCTGGAGAAAACGGATGTGTGACTGTAAGGTACTCCAGCAAACAGGCCCTTCGGCCCACCGAGTCCACGCTGACCATCGACTACCCATTGACTAGTTCTATGTTATCCCACTTTCTCATCTACCTTAAACCTAAACCCTCTGGTTCTTGATTCCCTTGCTCTGGGTAAAAGACTGTGCATTCTCCCTATCTCTTTCCCTCATGATTTTGTACACCACTATAAGATCGCCACTCAGCCTTGTGCACTCCAAGGAATAAAGTCTTAACCTGCACAACATCTTCCTATAGCTCAGGGACTCAAGCCTGGCAAATCTTCGTAAATCTCTGTATACTTTCCAGCTTATTGGCATCCTTCCTATAACAGGGTGGCCAAAACTGAACACAACACTCCAAATGCAGCCTCACCTTTTTCTGGTACATCTGAAATATAATGTTCCAGTTGATGAGTATAGGGTGAATTAGTTTGGCCTGTAAGATGTCCAACACAACCCATTAATCCGCTAGACATCTGAAGTATCTTTCTGTTGTGGACTCTACCCCGAGCCAATTGATCTGGTAAGGAAACATTCTTCAAAGTGTCTCTTTCTGATCTTCCAATTACCTGGCATTCACCACAGAAAAATCTGCAATGCCAGAATTTTGGCAGCTGAATAAAGATTGTTACACTCACATCTTATATGGATGCAATGTGTGAAGTTTTATGTATCTCAAGGATGCGAATTATGATATCAAATCCATACCAGAAATATTGACTTTCCTCTTTGAGCTTCAGTCTGTGAAAACAGCTCTGCGGGTTTGATGCCAACCAATTTCAGCAAAGCTCTGATCCTCAATGAAGCATGAAAGATTCTGGCTGTTCCCTGCATCAGAGTACTATTTTGACTAGCAGTTCATGAGCTCCCTGCTCCCCCCCCCCCCCCCCCCCCCCCCCATTTTGACAGGTGCACCTGGGGGCCAGGACATAAGGGAGGGGTAATCAACTTACTGAAAATGAAGATTGACACTAAAGTGCTGGAGTAACTCAATGGGTCCAGCAGCATCTCGAGGGAGAAAGGATGTGTGACGTTTCAGGTCGGGACCCTTCTTCAGACTAAAAGTAGAAGGGGAAGGAACTGGAGGTAAGACAAGGCCAGATGCACAGAGTCTCTTGCCCAGAGTAGGGGAATCGAGGACCAGAGGACATAGCTTCAAGGTGAAGGGGAAAAGATTTAATAGGAACCTGAGGGGTAACTTTTTCAGACAAAGGGTGGTGGGTGTGTGGAACAAGCTGCCAGAGGAGGTAGTTGAGGCTGGGACTATCCCAACGTTTAAGAAACAGTTAGACAGGTACATGGATAGAACAGGTTTGGTGGGATATGGACCAAGCGCAGGCAGGTGGGACTAGTGTAGCTGGGACATGTTGGCCGGTGTGGGCAAGTTAGGCCGAAGGGCCTGTTTCCACACTGTATCACTCTATGACTCTGATTCTATGATGCTCTTGGTCATTGTAGAGATGAATTGGCCTCTCTAAATTGCCCCTCGTGTGCAGGGAGTGGATGAGAAAATGGGATGACATAGAACTAGTGTGAACAGTGTGATCAATGGTTGGTGTGGACATGATGGGTCAAAGGCCCTGTTTACATGCTGTGTTTCTAAACTAAATAAAATGTGCAGATTTAATTGAGGGAACAAAACAGGAAAATAATGAAGGATGTGATAACAAGGAACTGTAGATGCCGGTTTGCCCGAAAAGACACAAGGTTTTGGAGTAACTCAGTCAGTCAGGCAGCCTCTCCAGAGAAAATGGATAGGTGATGTTTCAGGTCGGGACCCTTCTTCAGGCAACAATGAAGTCACAGGAGAGTATGATTCATTAAAGCAATCCCCTGTGCAGGAAACAATAAATAGTTAACATCTTATTGTAATGTAGTACATATCCAGAGATAATATTTGCTGCAATTAGAAGCTCATTACATTTACACCAATTTGCATTGCACAGTGGTGTTATTCTGCAATATCATGTTCATCGATGAGTAGTGGGTAGGCTGGAAAAGGTACAGAGAGGATTTATGATAATGTTGCCAGGACTAGAGGGTGTGAGCGATAAGGAGAGGTTGAGTAGGCTGGGACTCTATTCCTTGGAGCGCAGGAGGATGAGGGGTGATCTTAAAGACGTGTATAAAATCAGGAGAGGAATAGATCGGGTAGATGCACAGAGTCTCTTGCCCAGAGTAGGTGAATCGAGGACTAGAGGACATAGGTTTAAGTTGAAGAGAAAAAGATTTAGTAGGAATCTGAGGGGTAACTTTTTCATACAAAGGTGGTGGGTGTATGGAAAAAGCTGTCAGTGGAGGTAGTTGAGGCTGGGACTATCGCAATGTTTAAGAAGCAGTTAGACAGATACATGGATAGGACAGGTTTGGAGGGATATGGACCAAATGCTGGCAGGTGGGACTAGTGTAGCTGGGACATGTTGGCCGGTGTGGGCAAGCTGGGCTGAAGGACCTGTTTCCATGCTGTATCACTCTATGACTCTATGACTGTAGTCATTGCACACCAAGTCTGAAGAAGGGCCCCGACCCGAAATGTCACCTATCCATGTTTCTTGGAGATGCTGCCTGACCCGCTGAGCTACTCCAATACTTTGTGTCTTTTTTTGTAAACCAATTCCTTGTGTCTACAATCAATTGCTACTTTATTTCACAAAATGTTGGAGTAACTCAGCAGGTCAGGCAGCATCTCAGGAGAGAAGGAATGGGTGACGTTTCGGGTTGAGATCCTTCTTCCTGCTGAGTTACTCCAGCATTTTGTGAAATAAATACCTTCGATTTGTACCAGAATCTGCAGTTATTTTCTTACACATCAATTGGTACTTTGTCAGGGTGAAAAGTTTCTTCTCCGCCTCAGTTTTAAACGGCCTCCCCTTTATTCTAAGACTGTGGCCCCTGGTTCTGGACTCTCTCAACATTGGGAACATTTTTCCTGCATCTAGCTTGTCCAGTCCTTTTATAATTTTATATGTTTCTGCAGTTCTTTCCTACTACTAATGCCCCCACAGTCTCTAATGGCCACCTCTTTTAGAACCCAGAATTGCAGTCCATGTGACTTATCCACCTTCAGACCTTTCAGCCTCCCAGGTACCTTCTCATTAATAACAGCCACTCCACTAACCGCCACCCCCTGACTCTTTGAATTTCAGGCACATTGCTGGTGTCTTCCACTTATTCTTTATATAACCGAATAAACTCTTGCTATCCTCTTTTATATTGTTTGTTAGCTTACCTTCATATTTCATCTTTTCTCCCCAGAATGCCTTTATCATTTCCTTCTGTTGTTCTTTAAAAGCTTCCCAATCCTCTGGCATCCCACTAATCTTTGTAATGTTATATAGGAAAATAACTGCAGATGCTGGTACAAATCGAAGGTATCACAAAATGCTGGAGTTACTCAGCGGGTCAGGCAGCATCTCAGGAGAGAAGGAATGGGCGATGTTTCGGGTCGAGACCCTTCCTCAGACTGATGTCAAGGTGGAGTTGGAGAGGCAGTTGGATGACCTCAGGGCCATCCGGGAATGCGAGAGTTTCCTCGACAGGACCTATTGTGAGGCTGTCACGCCAAGGGTCCAGGTCGAGCGAAGGTGGGAGACTGTTTCAGGGGGGAGGGGACGAGGACTACAGGAGACCCCAGTGGCTGTGCCTGTTGCAAATAGGTATACCCTCTTGGGAACTGTCGGGGCAGAAGACGTTTCCAGTCCGAGTGGCGGACCTGTTGGCAAGGATACTCGACAGGGGAGACCGAAGTCAGGAAGAGCCGTAGTGGTCGGTGACTCCATCGTCCGAGGGACGGACAGAAGATTCTGTGGCAGCAGGAGGGACTTGAGGATGGTCTGTTGCCTCCCTGGTGCCAGGGTTCAACGCATCACGGACCGGCTTCAGAAAATCCTAGTGAGGGAAGGCGATCAACCTGAAGTCGTTGTGCACATGGGCACGAATGACGTCGGGCGGAAGAGGAAGGAGGTGCTACAGCGGGAGTTTAGAGAGTTGGGAAAAACACTGAGAAGTAGGACGTCGAAGGTGGTTATCTCTGGACTGCTACCGGTACCTCGTGCTGGTGAGGCCAGGAACAGAGAGATAGAGGGTATGAATTTATGGCTGAGGGGCTGGTGCAGAGAGCAGGGATTTAGATTTCTGGACCACTGGGATCTCTTCTGGGCTAGGGGTGACTTGTACAAAAGGGACGGGTTACATCTTAACAGCAGGGGGACAAACATTCTGGCAGGCAGGTTTGCTAGTGTGACACCTGTGGCTTTAAACTAAGTAGTGGGGGGGAGGGGTTAACAAATTGTGAATATGAAGATGAGGTTAAAGGGAATACAGGAGATATTGCAAAAGACTCTCGGAAGAATGGGAACAGAAGTTCTAGAGCGGAAAAGAAATTAAGGGCAGGGCCAATTGTGACCGATGTGAGAGGGGAGGTAAATACAGAAGTTAAAGTGTTGTACTTAAATGCGCGTAGTATAAAAAATAAAGTGGATGAGCTTGAGGCTCAGTTAGTCATGGGCAAGTATGATGTTGTAGGGATCACTGAGACATGGCTACAAGAGGACCAGGGCTGGGAACTGAATATTCAGGGGTACACAATGTATAGAAAAGACAGACAGGTGGGCAGAGGGGGTGGGGTTGCTCTGATGGTAAGGAATGATATTCATTCCCTTGCAAGGGGTGACATAGAATCAGGAGATGTTGAATCAGTATGGATAGAAATGAGAAATTGTAAGGGTAAAAAGACCCTAATGGGAGTTATCTATAGGCCCCCAAACAGTAGCCTCGACATAGGGTGCAAGTTGAATCAGGAGATAAAATTGGCGTGTCACAAATGTAATGCTACGGTGGTTATGGGAGATTTCAACATGCAGGTAGACTGGGAAAATCAGGTTGGAAATGGACCCCAGGAAAGAGAGTTTGTAGAGTGCCTTCGAGATGGATTCTTAGAACAGCTTGTACTGGAGCCTACCAAAGAGAAGGCAATTCTGGATTTAGCGTTGTGTAATGATCCTGATCTGATAAGGGGACTAGAGGTAAAAGAGCCATTAGGAGGCAGTGATCACAACATGATAAGTTTTACTCTGCAAATGGAAAGGCAGAAGGGAAAATCGGAAATGTCAGTATTACAGTATAGCAAAGGGGATTACAGAGGCATGAGGCAGGAGCTGGCCAAAATTGACTGGAAGGAGGCCCTAGCAGGGAAGACGGTAGAACAGCAATGGCAGGTATTCCTGTGAATAATGCAGAGGTTGCAGGATCAATTTATTCCAAAGAGGTGGAAAGACTCTAAGGGGAATAAGAGACACCTGTGGCTGACAAGGGAAGTCAGGGACAGCATAAAAATTAAGGAGAGGAAGTATAACATAGCAAAGAAGAGTGGGAAGACAGAGGATTGGGACTCTTTTAAAGAGCAACAAAAGTTAACTAAAAAGGCAATACGGGGAGAAAAGATGAGGTACGAGGGTAAACTAGCCAATAATATAAAGGAGGATAGCAAAAGTTTTTTTAGGTACGTGAAGAGGAAAAAAATAGTCAAGGCAAATGTGGGTCCCTTAAAGACAGAAGCAGGGGAATTTATTATGTGGAACAAAGAAATGGCAGACGAGTTAAACCGTTACTTTGGATCTGTCTTCACTGAGGAAGATACACATAATCTCCCAAATGTTCTAGGGGCCGGAGAACCTAGGGTGATGGAGGAACTGAAGGAAATCCACATTAGGCAGGAAATGGTTTTGGGTAGACTGATGGGACTGAAGGCTGATAAATCCCCAGGGCCTGATGGTCTGCATCCCAGGGTACTTAAGGAGGTGGCTCTAGAAATAGTGGAAGCATTGGAGATCATTTTTCAATGTTCTATAGATTCAGGATCAGTTCCTGTGGATTGGAGGATAGCAAATGTTATCCCACTTTTTAAGAAAGGAGGGAGAGAGAAAACGGGTAATTATAGACCAGTTAGTCTGACATCAGTGGTGGGGAAGATGCTGGAGTCAATTATAAAAGACGAAATTGCTGAGCATTTGGATAGCAGTAACAGGATCATTCCGAGTCAGCATGGATTTACGAAGGGGAAATCATGCTTGCCAAATCTACTGGAATTTTTTGAGGATGTAACTAGGAAAATTGACGGGAGAGTCAGTGGATGTGGTGTACCTCCACTTTCAGATAGCCTTCGACAAGGTCCCACATAGGAGATTAGTGGGCAAAATTAGGGCACATGGTATTGGGGGTAGGGTAATGACATGGTTAGAAAATTGGTTGACAGACAGAAAGCAAAGAGTGGGGATAAATGGGTCCCTTTCGGAATGGCAGGCAGTGACCAGTGCGGTACCGCAAGGTTCGGTGCTGGGACCCCAGCTATTTACGATATACATTAATGACTTAGACGAAGGGATTAAAAGTACCATTAGCAAATTTGCAGATGATACTAAGCTGGGGTGTAGTGTGAATTGTGAGGCAGATGCAATAACGCTGCAGGGTGACTTGGACAGGTTGTGTGAGTGGGCGGATACATGACAGATGCAGTTTAATGTAGATAAGTGTGAGGTTATTCACTTTGGAAGTAAGAATAGAAAGGCAGATTATTATCTGAATGGTGTCAAGTTAGGAGGAGGGGGAGTTCAACGAGATCTGGGTGTCCTAGTGCATCAGTCAATGAAAGGAAGCATGCAGGTACAGCAGGCAGTGCAGAAAGCCAATGGAATGTTGGCCTTCGTAACAAGAGGAGTAGAGTATAGGAGCAAAGAGGTCCTTCTACAGTTGTACCGGGCCCTGGTGAGACCGCACCTGGAGTACTGTGTGCAGTTTTGGTCTCCAAATTTGAGGAAGGATATTCTTGCTATGGAGGGCGTGCAGCATAGGTTCACTGGGTTAATTCCCGGAATGGCGGGACTGTCGTATGTTGAAAGGCTGGAGCGATTGGGCTTGTATACACTGGAATTTAGAAGGATGAGGGGGGATCTTATTGAAACATATAAGATAATTAGGGGATTGGACACATTAGAGGCAGGAAACATGTTCCCAATGTTGGGGGAGTCCCGAACAAGGGGCCACAGTTTAAGAATAAGGGGTAGGCCATTTAGAACGGAGATGAGGAAGAACTTTTTCAGTCAGAGAGTGGTGAAGGTGTGGAATTCTCTGCCTCAGAAGGCAGTGGAGGCCAGTTCGTTGGATGCTTTCAAGAGAGAGCTGGATATAGCTCTTAAGGATAGCGGAGTGAGGGGGTATGGGGAGAAGGCAGGAACGGGGTACTGATTGAGAATGATCAGCCATGATCGCATTGAATGGCGGTGCTGGCTCGAAGGGCTGAATGGCCTACTCCTGCACCTATTGTCTATTGTCTATTGTCTATTGAGAGTGCGGGACAAAGAAAGGATGTAGTTGGAGACAGGAAGACAGTGGGAGAACTGGGAAGGTGGATGGGAAAGAGAGGGACAGGAGCTATCTGGTTAGAGAAGCCAATGTTCATACCACTGGTGTGTCAGCTGCCCAAGCGAAATATGAAATGCTGTTCCTACAATTTGCTTTGGGCCTCACTATGACAATGGAGGAGGCCCATGACAGAAAGGTCAGACTGGGAGTGGGAGGGGGAGTTGAAGTGCTGAGCCACTGGGAGATCAGGTTGGTTAAGGCGGACTGAGCGCAGGTGTTGAGTGAAATGATCGCCGAGCCTGCGTTTGGTCACGCCGATGTAAAGTTGACATCTGGAATAGCAGATACAATAGATGAGGTTGGAGGAGGTGCAGGTGAACCTCTGTCTCACCTGGAAAGACTGTTTGGGTCCTTGGATGGAGTTGAGGGGGGACGTAAAAGGACAGGTGTTGCATCTCCTGCGGTTGCAGGGGAAAGTACCTGGGGAGGACGTAGTTTGGGTGGGAAGGGATATGCCAAGGGATAGAGCTCTTAAAGATAGCGGAGTCAGGGGGTAAGGGGAGAAGGCAGGAACGGGGTACTGATTGAGAATGATCAGCCATGATCACATTGAATGGCGGTGCTGGCTCGAAGGGCCGAATGGCCTCCTCCTGCACCTATTGTCTATTGTCTATTGCCTTCTCTTTCAGTTTTATACTGTCCTTGACTTTTCTGGTCAGCCATGGGCGGTCGCCTCTTTCTCGCCCTGAAATCCTTCGTCCTCTTTGGAATGAAAAGATCCTACGGCTTCTGAATTATTCCCAGGAATTCCTGCCACTGCTGTTCCACCGTCATCCCTGCTAGGGTCCCTTTCCAGTCAACTTTGGCCCGCTCCTCCCTCATGCCTCTGTAGTGCCATTTAGTCAGCTGTAGTACTGACACATCTGATTTCACCTTCTCCCTCTCAAATTGCAGATTAGAACTTATCATCTTGTCACTACCTCCTAGTGGTTCCATTAGCTTGATTTCTGGGACTCACGTTGTCGACCTCCCCGTGGTGAGCCCCGTCAACTGACCTCAGTCAGGCGAACGACAACAAACAGACACAGCAGAAGCAGAAGCAGCTTCATAACTTCTTTTTTTAGATTTCTTTTTTAGATTTAGAGATACAGCGCGGAAACAGGCCCTTCGGCCCACCGAGTCCGCACCACCCAGCGATCCCCACACATTAACACTATCCTACACACACTAGGCACAATTTTTACATTTACCCAGTCAATTAACCTACATACCTGCACGTCTTTGGAGTGTGGGAGGAAACCGAAGATCTCGGAGAAAACCCACGCAGGTCACGGGGAGAACGTACAAACTCCGTACAGACGGCGCCCGTAGTCAGGATCGAACCTGAGTCTCCGGCGCTGCATTCGCTGTAAGGCAGCAACTCTACCGCTGCGCCACCGTGCCGCCTCTGCTGCCTCAAACGCAAGAAGAAGCAGCTTGAATTCCCTTACCAAATCTGGTTCATTACACCACACTAAATCCAGAATTGCCTATTCCCTGGTAGGCTCCAACCCACCTGGAGGCACTCTACAAATCTAAGATTTGTAACTCTCTGAGAATTGTAACACTCTAAGAATCCCTCTCGGAGGCACTCTACAAATTCCCTCTCTTGGATACAGTACTAAATACTAAAGGTTATGTTACGTTATTAATGCAAAGGCAGCACAGTGGCACAGCGGTAGAGTTGCTGCCTTACAGCACCAGAGAACCGCGTTTGATCCTGACTTCAGGTGCTACCTGTATGGAGTTTTTGTACATTTTCCCAGTGACCCCGAGAGTTTTCTCCGGGTGTTCCGTTTTTCTCCGACACTCCGAAGACGTGCATGTTTGTTGGTTAATTGGCTTGGTAAATGTTGTTAAATTGTCCCCCGTGTGTAGGATAGACCAGTGTACGGGGTGATTGCTGGTTGGTGTAGACTTGGTGGGCCAAAGGGTGTGTTTCCGCTCTATATTTTTAAAGTCTAAAGTCTAAAGATAAGTCTGAAGAAGGGTCTCGACCCGAAACGTCACCCATTCCTTCTCTCCTGAGATGCTGCCTGACCTGCTGAGTTACTCCAGCATTTTGTGAAATAAATACCTTCGATTTGTACCAGCATCTGCAGTTATTTTCTTACACAAGTCTAAAGATAAAATCACTAAAGGCTGTGTTACATTATTTAATCGAGCGTCATTGTACCATTGTCAATGGGAGAGATTCCCTTGTCCATTTCCAAAGTAACTCACAAAGTAAGTGGCAAAAACAGTAAAACTAGCAGCATGTGTTCTTAAGAGACTGTGGTGTCTGATTACTGCGGGACTGGTCTCTGATCAAAATCATGTTGTGACCAATTTGGCTGATGTAATACAAATAGTGTTCCATAATTCATCAATCACAGTGGGTCCAATATGTGTTCTGTAAAGACACGCAGAGTGGATTATGTGGCGTGCAGCAGCATGGAGAGGCAGATCAATGGTGGAGGACAACGATAGCATTGGGGGGCCAGGTTAATCCCTGCAACACCGACCCAGGGCCGCTGCCAGGGCAACAAGACAACAAGTGTGTAGAAAGGAACTGCAGATGCCGGTTATATACCAAAGATAGACACAAAGTGCTGGAGTAACTCAGCAGGCCAGGCAGCATCTCTGGAGAAAAAGGATGGGTGACGTTTCTGTAAGTGGAGCGGCACGGTGGTGCAGCGGTATAGTTGTTGCCTCACAGCACCAGGGACACAGGTTCGATCCTGACTACAGGTACTGTACTGTACGGAGTTTGTACGTTCTCCCCGTGACCTGCGTGGGTTTTCGCCTAGATCTTCGGTTTCCTCCAACACTCCAAAGACGTACAGGTTTGTAGGTTAATCGGCTTGGTATAATTGTAAACTGTCCCAAGTGTGTGCAGGATAGTGTTAGTGTGCGGGGATCACCGGTCGGTGCGGACTTGGTGGGCCGAAGGGCCTGAGTCTGCTCTGTATCTCTAAACTAAAGTAAAAAAACTATAGGGGAGGGAACTAGAGGTAAGAAAAGTCCAGAACAAAGCTGGGCCGGCAACAGATGACCAAGGAAGGGTGGAGCCCACAATGACCCATTGTTGGCTGGGGAAGAGGTGATAATGAAAGGATACAATGATGCGAACAGTAGAAATAGTAGGACAACTTGGGTGGGGGAGGGAGGGAATAGAAACATGGAAACATAGGTGTTGGAGTAGGCCATTCGGCCCTTCGAGCCAGCACCGCCATTCAATATGATCATGGCTGGTCATCCAAAATCAGTACCCCGCTCCTGCGCTCTCCCCATATCCCTTGATTCCGTTAGCCCCAAGAGCTTTATCTAACTCTCTCTTGAAAAACATCCAGTGAATTGGCCTCCACTGCCTTCTGTGGCAGAGAATTCCACAGATTCACAACTCTCTGGGTGAAAAAGTTTTTCCTCATCTCAGTCCTAAATGGCCTACCCCTTATTCTTAAACTGTGACCCTTGGTTCTGGACTCCCCCAACATCGGGAACATTTTTCCTGCATCCTCTCTCCCTGACAATCCACCCCAGCGGTTTGAATGTTGATTTCTCTCATTTCAAAAGTAACCCCTGCCAACTATAGAAACATGATTGGACAGGCTAGATGCAGGAAAAATGTTCCTCCACATTTGTGTGTGGCCTCACTCTGCCAATGGAGGAAGCCTTTGTGGCAACTCTTTGTCTACTGCTTCCATGAACTCTACTATTCGTACCCCAGAATCGTTGCGTTTTTGTACTTATCTATGTTTGTGCTTATCTTTAGTACGACTTCACCAGATTGTATACAAAACTGCAAATTTCACTGTACTTAGGTACATGTGACAATAAAGCATGACACAAAAAGCTGGAGTCAGGCAGCATTTCTGGAAAAAAGGAATAGGTGACGTTTCGGGTCGGGACCCTTCTTCAGATTCGACTCAAAACGTCACCCATCCCTTCTCTCCAGAAATGCTGCCTGTCCCGCTGAGTTACTCCAGCTTTTTGTGTCTACCTTCAGTTTAAGCCAGCATCTGCAGTTCCTTCCTACACAGATCAAATAATGCAATGTGGAAACAATCGAATCAAACTCAAGTTCAAAGAGTTTTCAAAGAGTTCAAACTCAAAGAGTCCAGGGTGAGGGAAACGAGAGATATAGACAGTGGTGTGGAGAGACGTAGAACAAATGACTGAAAGATATGTAAAAAAAGTAATGATGACAAAGGAAACAGGCCATTGTTAGCTGGGGGCTAGGGGAAAACAAGTTACAGACAATGAGACTCAACAAGATGGCTTTGAAGCTGGTATGACTTGGGTGGGGGAGGGACGGAGAGAGAAGGGATGCAAGGGTTAATTGAAGATAGAGAAATCAATATTCATACCACTGGGTTGTAAGCTGCCCAAGTGAAATATGAGATGCTGTTCCTCCAATTTACATTTGGCCTCACTCTGACAATGGAGGAGGCCCAGGACAGAAAGGTCAGTGTGGGAATGGGAATGGGAATGGGAATGGGAATGGGAATGGGAATGGGAATGGGAATGGGAATGGGAATGGGAATGGGAATGGGAATGGGAACGGGAACGGGAATGGGAACTAAAGTGTTTGGCAACTGGGAGATCAGGTAGGTCCAGGCAGACTGAGCGAAAGTGTTCAGTGAAATCATCGTCCAGTATGTGTTTGGTCTCGCTGATGTATAGGAGTCAACACCTTGAACTACGGTTCCTCTCTCGTGGCTCACCCTCTCTGATCCCTCCTGCTCTCTGATCCCTCCTGCTCTCTGATCCTCTCTCCCTGACAATAAAGTATCATTGAATTGGATTGCTACTGCACCATGTTGAAGAGACTATATTGCGCCACTGAATGCAATAGATGAGGTTGAAGAACACTCACACAAAGCTCGGACTCGGTGGGCCGAAGGGCCTGTTTCCATGCTGCATCTCTAAAACGACATAAATCTATAACTAAAACTAAAACTCCTCGTACTTGTGTATATGACAATGAACTTGACTCTATTTGACTTGAGATTTCTCAGTATTATGTAACTCTGATGAACCATATAACAGACATTATAGTATAAGAAAATAACTGCAGATGCTGGTACAAATCGAAGGTATTTATTCACAAAATGCTGGAGTAACTCAGCAGGTCAGGCAGCATCTCCGGAGAGAAGGAATGGGCGACGTTTCGGGTCGAGACCATTCTTCAGACTGAAGCTTGGTAAATGTAAAAATTGTCCCTAGTGGGTGTAGGATAGTGTTAATGTGCGGGGATCGCTGGTCGGCGCGGACCTGGTGGGCCGAAAGGGCCTGTTTCTGCGCTGTATCTCTAATCTAATCTAAAATAATCTAATCTAAGGGATAGAGGTGGAAGGGGTCAGTGGGTGGAGGATAGGGAGGCAGGATGGTGAGGGAACGTATGCACCCAGGTGGGGCATAGAGAAGAGTGGGGTGGGGGGTGGGGGGTGGCAAAGAGTGGGTGGTACCTAAAATTGGTGAGTCACTGTTCATACCGCTGGGTTGTAAACTAGCCAAGCAAAACATGAGGTACTGTTCCTCCAGTTTGCACGTGGCCTTATTCTGGCCATGTCTCTTATCTGGAATATATTCAGTGACTGTGCCTTCCGGGTCGAACTGAGCTTTGTGGATCCACGCACTCCAGGTGGAGCGACATCTCCTGAGAAAAAAGGAATCATTCCTCTCCCGACTTCACAACTTGGTCAAAGTTACCAGAAATCGTAACGGCAAGCACATCTTACTTCTGTTCCATGCTGAGTATCTGGAAACGTGAACTCCCCTGCCACACCACAGGGAAGATGTTCTAAGTGTTTAACGTTTACTATTTCTGCCAGCAAACTGGGAAAATACTGATTGAAGAGCTTTTCTGTTGATGGCCCAATAATTTTCATGGCCCATTAATATTTCATGCAGGTCAACTAAAGCCCCATTAGCATTAGTGGCAGCATGGTGGTGCAGCGGTAGAGTTACTGCCTTACAGCACTTACAGCGCCAGAGACACGGGTTTGATCGCGACTACAGGTGCTGTCTGTATGAAGTTTGTACATTCTCCCCGTGACTGCGTGGGTTTTTCCCCGCGAGATCTTCAGCTTCCTCCCACATTCCGAAGACGTAGAGGTTTGTAGGTTAATTGGTTTGGTGTAAATTGTCCCTAGTGTGTGTGGGTATCACGGGGATCGCTGGTCGGCGCGGACTCGGTGGGAAGAAGGGCTTGTTTCTGTGCTGTTCTCTAAACTAAACTAAACTAACAGATGGACTTTCACTTTTAATGAACATTCTCTGTATCTGTGACAGGGTTGTGACCAGGATATGCAGAAGCCAATGAATCCCAGAGATGGCAGCGATCTCTCTCTCAATAAATATATTTTACTGGATTTCTACCTACCCCCTCCTATGCAAACAGAGAGAACAAAAGTAAGAAGCCATTTGGCCCATCATGCCTGAGTTGTCATTACTTCAAGCACTGTTTCCTTGGAATGACTCCATCTCTTTTGATTCCATTCATTGTCAAATATCTGGGAGTCCCTTTCTGGGGACTCAGGGAACTGCAGATGCAGGTTTACAAAAAAAAAGTTGTGCTGGAGAAATCCAGCTGGTCGGGCAGTATCTCTGGAGGACATGGATAGGTGACATTTTGGATTAAGACCCTCCTGGTTGTAGTAGCGGGGAGAAAACTGGAGAAGAGCATGGTGCAGAACAAGCCTGGCTAGTGATAGGTGGACACAGGTGGGGTTGGTTGGCAGCTGGGCCGCCAAAGGGTAGAGATGGACAGAAGACAAGTTAGATAAAGAGAGAAGAGGAATGAAATGTGAAGTCAGAAGGGATACAGGTGGAAGGGGTCAATGGGTGGAGGATAGGGAGGCAGGATGGTGAGGGTATAGAGAAGAGTGGGGTGGGGGTGGGGGAGAGTGGCAAAGCGAGGGTGGCATCTAAAATTGGTGATTCACTGTTCATACTGCTGGGTTGTAAACTAGCAAAGCAGAACATGAGGTGCTGTTCCTCCAGTTTGCATGTGGCCTTATTCTGGCCATGTCTCTTATCTGGAATATATTCAGTGACTGTGCCTTCCGGGTCGAACTGAGCTCTGTGGATCCACACACTCCAGGTGGAGCGACATCTCCTGAGAAAAAAGGAATCATTCCTCTCCCGACTTCACAACTTGGTCAAAATTACCAGAAATCATGGCAGCAAGCACATCTTACTTCTGTTCCATGCTGAGCATCTGGAAACGTGAACTCCCCTGCCACACCACAGGGAGGATGTTCTAAGTGTTTAACCTCTACTATTTCTGTCAGCAAACTGGGAAAATACTGATTGAAGAGCTTTTCTGTTGATGGCCCAATAATTTTCATGGACCATTAATATTTCATGCAGGTCAACTAAAGCCCCATTAGCATTAGTGGCAGCATGGTGGAGCAGTGGTAGAGTTACTGCTTTACAGCACTTACAGCGCCAGAGACCCAGGTTCCATCCTGACTACGGGTGCGGTCTGTATGGTGTTTGTATGTTCTCCATGTCTTCGCGTTGGTATTTCGGTTTTCTCCCACACTCCAAAGACGTACAGGTTTGTAGGTTCAATCTTAAGAAGGGTCTTGACCCGAAACGTCACCCATTCCTTCTTTCCCGAGATGCTGCCTGACCTGCTGAGTTACTCCAGCACTTTGTGAATAAATACCTTAGATTTGTAGGTTCATTGGCTTGGGTAAAAATTGTAAATTGTCCCTAGTGTGTGCAGGATGGTGCTAGTGTGTGGGGATCATGGTTGGTGTAGTGCTAGTGTACGAGGATCATGGTTGGTGTAGTGCTAGTGTACGAGGATCATGGTTGGTGTAGTGCTAGTGTGTGGGGATCATGGTTGGTGTAGTGCTAGTGTACGAGGATCATGGTTGGTGTAGTGCTAGTGTGTGGGGATCATGGTTGGTGTGGTGCTAGTGTACGGGGATCATGGTTGGTGTAGTGCTAGTGTGTGGGGATCATGGTTGGTGTAGTGCTAGTGTGTGGGGATCATGGTTGGTATGGTGTTAGTGTGTGGGGATTATGGTTGGTGTAGTGCTAGTGTGTGGGGATCATGGTTGGTGTAGTGCTAGTGTGTGGGGATCATGGTTGGTGTAGTGCTAGTGTGCGGGGATCATGGTTGGTGTAGTGCTAGTGTACGAGGATCATGGTTGGTGTAGTGCTAGTGTGTGGGGATCATGGTTGGTGTAGTTAGTGTACAGGGATCATGGTTGGTGTAGTTAGTGTACAAGGATCATGGTTGGTGTAGTGCTAGTGTGTGGGGATCATGGTTGGTGTAGTGCTAGTGTACGGGGATCATGGTTGGTGTAGTGCTAGTGTGTGGGGATCATGGTTGGTGTAGTGCTAGTGTGTGGGGATCATGGTTGGTGTAGTGCTAGTGTGTGGGGATCATGGTTGGTGTAGTGCTAGTGTGTGGGGATCATGGTTGGTGTAGTGCTAGTGTGTGGGGATCATGGTTGGTGTAGTGCTAGTGTGTGGGGATCATGGTTGGTGTAGTGCTAGTGTGTGGGGATCATGGTTGGTGTAGTGCTAGTGTGTGGGGATCATGGTTGGTGTAGTGCTAGTGTGTGGGGATCATGGTTGGTGTAGTGCTAGTGTGTGGGGATCATGGTTGGTGTAGTTAGTGTACAAGGATCATGGTTGGTGTAGTGCTAGTGTGCGGGGATCATGGTTGGTGTAGTGCTAGTGTGTGGGGATCATGGTTGGTGTAGTGCTAGTGTGTGGGGATCATGGTTGGTGTAGTGCTAGTGTACGGGGATCGTGCATGTACTCGATGGGGTGGAGGGCCTGTTTCCGCATCGTATCTATAAACTAAAATCTAAACTAAACTAGTGTAAGTGGCATAACGCTCCTGTACCGTGAATGTGCATCTTTGGGTACAGCACTATGAAAGGCCCACTTGAAACCAATGACCATGTTCAATGCGTTGAGGTCAGAGAGATCACAGTGTAAGATTTTGATGTGCTGTCTCAGTCTGAGCTCAAGGTGGGAAGTCATAGAGTGAGGAAGAGGTGTGAGGTCATGATGAATTGTGTTCAAATTGAGTTCAAAGTGTAAGGTTCGGGTTAGTTAGTTAGTTAGTTAGTTAGTTAGTCGGTTAGTTAGTTAGCTAGTTAGTTAGTTAGTTAGTTGATTGGTTGGTTGGTTGGTTGGTTGGTTGGTTAGTTAGTTAGTTAGTTAGTTAGTTAGTCAGTCAGTCAGTCAGTCAGTCGGTCGGTCGGTCGGTCGGTCGGTCGGTCGGTCGGTCGGTCGGTCGGTCGGTCGGTCGGTCGGTCGGTCGGTCGGTCGGTCGGTCGGTCGGTCGGTCGGTCGGTCGGTCGGTCGGTCGGTCGGTCGGTCGGTCGGTCGGTCGGTCGGTCGGTCGGTCGGTCGGTCGGTCGGTCGGTCGGTCGGTCGGTCGGTCGGTCGGTCGGTCAGTTAGTTAGTTAGTTAGTTAGTTAGTTAGTTAGTTAGTTAGTTAGTTAGTTAGTTAGTTAGTTAGTTAGTTAGTTAGTTAGTTAGTCCACACCTTACAGATCATGCAACGAATGGGAGGTGGGGCAGTTCAGTACATGAACAGCCTGAGGGAAAAAGCTGTTTGTGAACCTGGTGTTTCTGCAGCTAATGATCCTCAGCCTTCTTCCGGACGGCAGCGGGTCAAACAGACCTTGGAAGGGGTGAGAGGAGTTCCTCGTGATGCAGCAGGCTTTACTTTTGCACCTTCCTCTGTAAATGTCACTGATGGCAGGGAATCAGGTCCCAGTGATGTGCTGGGGTGTGTTCACACCACGCTGTCTGCTGGGCCTCCCTGTCTGCAGCTGAACGGGTCCCATGCCAGACAGTGATGCAGCAGGTCAGCATGGACTCGATGGTGCATCTGTAGAACCTGGAGAGAATGGGTGTGCCCAGACCAACTGTCTTTAGCCTCCTTAGGAAGGGTGCACCACGGATTGATTTGTGCAGCGACTCGAGTGAGGCGGCATCACGTCTGGCAGAGGGGAAGGTGGCAAAGGACTGCGCAAAGGTGGAGCCAAGTGGCATTGGAAAGTGCTTTGCGATAACATCCAGGGCATCACCAGGCCAGCCATCCGCCCGTGGCTCAGCGTGGAGGTGTCAAGCGGACCCCGGGTCTGATCTACGAGGAGATCCGCGGGGTGCTGAAGGTTTTCCTGGAGATTGTGATCAAGGACGCGGTCACCTACACTGAGCACGCCAAGCGTAAGACGGTCACTGTTGTGTACAAGGTGTGGTGTACGCTCTGAAATGCCAGGGCCACACTCTCTGCCTGGTTCGGCGGCTGAATAAACCCCCCTTTCTCCAAATGACCGTGGTTTGAGGTCCTGGTGTGAGCTGGAGAATTAGGCAGCATGGTAGCGCAGCGATAGAGCTGCTGCCTCACAGCGCCAGAGACCCGGGTTCTATCCTGACCTCGGGTGCTGTCTGTATGGAGTTTGTACGTTCTCCCCGTGACCTGTGTGGGGTTTGTCCGGGGGCTCCGGTTTCCTCCCACACTCCAAAGATGTACAGGGTTGTAGACCAAATGTAAAACTGCCCCTGATGTGCAGGAGGGTGTTAGTGTTCGGGGATCGCTGGTTGTCATCGACTCGGTGGGCTGAAGGGCCTGTTTCCACACTGTAACGCTAAACTATTGAGGTGAAGAAGGGACAAAATGCTGGAGCAACTCGGCAGGTCAGACAGCATCTTTGGAGAAAAGTAATAGGTGACATTTTGGGTCGAGACCCTTCTTCAGCCTGAGGACTCAGGGGAGAGGGAAACTAGAGGTATGAAAAGTTTCGGAACAAACCAGAGCCGGCACCAATGACCAAAGAAAGGTGGAGGCCACACTGGTCCATTGGTGGCTGTGGAAGAGGAGATAACAAAAGGATGTATGGATGTGAACAGTGGAACTGGCAGGATGATGAGGGTGGGGGAGGGGTGGAAAGAGTGGGAATGCTGGGGTTACTTGAAATTGGAGGCAACAGTTCAATTTAGTTTATTGTCACCTGTACCGAGGTACAGTGAAAAGCTTTTGTTGCATGCGACAAAACCAGTCAGCGAAAAAACAATACATGTTTACAATCGAGCCGTTCACAGTGCACAGATACATGATAAGGGAATAACATTTAATGCAAGATAAACCCAGTGAAGTCCGATCAAAGATAGTCCGAGGGTCACCAAAGATGTAGATAGTAGTTCAGCACTGCTCTCTGGTTGTGGTAGGATGGTTCAGTTACCTGGTAACAGCCGGGAAGAAACTGTCCCTGAATCTGGAGGTGTGCGTTTTCACACTTCTGTACCTTTTGCTGATGGGAGAGGGGAGAAGAGGGAGTGGCCGGGGTGCGACTGGTCCTTGATTATGCTGCTGGCCTTGCCAAGGCAGCGTGAGGTGTAGATGGAGTCAATGGGAGGGAGGTTGGTTTGTGGGATGGTCTGGGCTGCGTCCACAATTTGCTGCAATTTCTTGCGGTCTTGGATGGAGCTGTTCCCAAACCAAGCTGTGATGCATCCTGATAAAACGCTTTCTAAGGCGCATCTGTAGAAGTTGGTGAGAGTTGTAGGGGACATGCCGAACTTCCTAAGCCTTCTAAGGACGTAGAGGCATCCCTGTGCGTTTTTGGTCGTTGCTTCAATATGGGTTGTCCAGGAGAAGTAATTTGTGATATTTACTCCTAGGTATTTGATTTTTTCAACCATCTCTACTTCGGCCCGTCAATATTAACTGGGGTGTGTGTACCTGACGTCAATCACTATCTCCTTTGTCTTGCTGAAGTTGAGAGGAAGGTTGTTGTCTCGACACCAGGACACGAGGTTCTCGATCTCCTTCCGGTACTCCGACTCATCATTAGTTGATATCCGGCCCACAATGGTGGTGTCGTCTGTGAATTGAGTTGGATTTGTACGTGACTGCGCAGTCGTGGGTGTGGAAGGAGTAGAGAAGGGGGCTGAGGACTCATCCTTGTGGAGCACTAGTGTTGAGGATTATTGTACTGATGCAGGGTTTAGTCAATCCCCCAGCGGTCCCGGGAACCCCTCCATGGGGCGAGTGGGCACCACGTCTCCTTGTTCCAGGGACATCTGGGCACGGGACATTACCCTGGAAGAGGGGCAGGCAGCAGGCAGCAGGCTTGGGCGCAATCCTCTTTTTTCTGGCACTGTGACCAGTTTGGCTTCTGATCTGCCCACTCTCCTCAGCACTGGGTGCCCAAAGATTAGGATGGTGGGATTAAAGTGGAGCCAGAAAGCAAGGAGCAGCCCCTTTAAATACTCAATCCGGTCCTGCACGCTCACACACACCACATATGCATGGAGTCTGCAGAAGGGTCTCGACCCGAAACGTCACCCATTCCTTCTCTCCTGAGATGCTGCCTGACCTGCTGAGTTACTCCAGCGTGTTGTGAATAAATACCTTCGATTTGCACCAGCATCTGCAGTTATTTTCTTACACATATGCGTGGACAGTTTCTTCCAGACCTCAGAGGTGGCAGGCAACTGGTGAGCCTGTAAACCGGCTCAGGAATTTGTTAGTGTAGGGAGGAACTGCAGATGCTGGCTTAAACCAAAGGTAGACACAAAAAGCTGGAGTAACTCAGCGGGACAGGCAGCATCTCTCGAAACGTCACCCGTTCCTTCTCTCCAGAGATGCTGCCTGTCCCGCTGAGTTACTCCAGCTTTTTGTGTCAGGACTTCAGGAATCTGTTACATGGGGCAGATCGATGTTGTACCTCCTCCCCAGGTCCCCAATGTAAAGGGGAAGAATCCCTCCACTGGGAAGCACTCTCGTGACCAGATATTAAAATAGATGGGGTGTCCGGATGGTCAAGGGGGTGAAAGTGTAGGGTGTGGAGGAACATCCCACACCGGAGACAGATCCCTGCATCTCGGAACGACACGGAAGGTGTTGAGGGAAAATTGCTCGGGTTGTGTGGAACCGGTCAGTGGAAAGACAATACATGATTACAATCGAGCCACTTACAGTGTACAGGATAAGTGGATAACGTTTAGTGCAAGGTAAAGCCAGCAAAGTCTGATCAAAGATAATCCAAGGGTCGCCAAGGTATCAATCAAGGTAGATAGTAGTTCAGCACTGCTCTCTGGTTGTGGTAGGATGATTCAGTTGCCTGATAACAGCTGGGAAGAAACTGTCCCTGAATCTGGAGGCGAGCGTTTTCACACTTCTATAACTTTTGTCCAAAGAGTACACCCGTCTGAGTTCGGGTCAGCCAAGTCGGAATTACTCCACATGTTCGAGCCGCCCCGACACCGAGTGGGAAAGTACAAGGGCTGGCCACTCACTACCGGGCACATCGCCAACGCCAGCGGAGGAGGGGATGGGGGTGGGGGGTGGGGGGGCGGTCAAGGGCCACCAAGTTCCAGACTCTTCGCAGGTGCCGGTACAAGCTGGGCATTCTCCGCAGGGCAACACAACTGAGGCCCACCACCAATAGCTCAGCGGCTCAGGCAGCATCCCCTGAGAATCAGTCTGCAGAAGGGTCTCGACCCGAAACGTCACCCATTCCTGCCGTCTGGCCCTCTGAGTTTCACCAGCATTTTGTGTCGATCCCCAGAGAACATGGATAGGTGAGGTTTCGGGTCGGGACCTATCTTTAGTCCCGAATTAACCAGCATCTGCAATTCTTTGTTTCTACGTACCAAAGCTGCATTTAAATAAACAAATATCACACTTTGCAATTCTCGGAAAAGAATGTGCTTTGCTTTTTGCCCTACAGAGAAGACGGTGTAAACATTAACTCTGGTTCATGTTAAGCACGTTCATGGCCTATATTCTTGATACTCTTTTTTAATTTTCATAAATTCATAGGAGCAGAATTAGGCCATTCACCCCATCATGTCCATTCGGCCCGTTATGACTCTATGACTCCATGAATGGATCGGGTAAATGCACAGAGTCTTTTGTCCAGAGTAGGGGAATCGAGAACCAGAGGACATGTTTAAGGTGAGGAGAGGGGAAAGATTTAATAGGAACCTGAGGGTAACTTTTTCACACAAAGGGTGGTGGGAACGAGATGCTGGAGGAGGTAGTTGAGGCAGGGGCTATCACAACGTTTAAGAAACAGGTTCATGGATAGGACAGGTTTAGAGGGATATGGGCCAAACGCAGCCAGGTGGGTCTAGCGGAGATGGGGCATGTTGGTCGGCGAGGGCAAGTTGGGCCGAAGGGACTGGTTCCATGACTCTAAGTCAATGCCGGCATTCAATCAAGGCCGATCTATCTTTCCCTCTCAACCCCATTCTCCTGCCTTCTTCCCGGAACACACTTCTTTTTTGATTTTGGTTTCTTTAAAATATGAGAATACTTTACAGGTGCCAAATATAGCCTAGTGATTCAGTACCACGCCGGTACTCACAGCGAAGTGTCGAGCGCAACAGGACAGCTCAAAGTAAGAGACATGAAAAGACTTTCACCACACGTACCTCCATGGGAACTCACACAGAGACGGAGCATGGAAGTGAAAGCCACAGGGTCCCTCAGGGGCTGCAAATGAAGTATTTCATGACTGAAGTGGTACAGAATGAGAGAAGGGATATAAGAGCAAACCAAACCTCGACATCAACTATAAATAGGTCACGGGTTAAGAGAAGCTGCCTATGCAGATTGTCGGAGCGACAGGAATTGAATGAGCAGCCGGAGGAAGAAGGTGGAATAACTACATTGAAAGGACATTTGGACAGATACATGGTCAGAAAGGTAGTTGGGGGTTATGGCCAAATATGCACAGATGGAACTCACATCGATGGGCACTACAAGCTGGAGTAATTCAGCAGGTCAGGCAGCATCTCTGGAGTAAAGGATCAAAACCCTTCTTCAGACTCAGAGCTGAGTTACACCACCTTTTTGTGTCTCTTTTCGGTGTAAACCAGCATCTGCAGTTCCTTCCTTCACATAGATGGCCACTTGGTTGGCATGGACGAGTTGGGCTGAAGGGCCTGTTTCTCTGCTGTATGACACTATGACTTTATTGGGCATTAATTAGCCACACTGCAGCATTTACCATGAGGTTCTAGATTTTCGCAAATATCCCTGTCTTCAAGGACACCTTTAAGTTCATAATTTTATAAGTGATAGGAGCAGAATAGACAATAGACAAGAGGTGCAGGAGGAGGCCATTCGGCCCTTCGAGCCAGCACCGCCATTCAATGTGATCATGGCTGATCATTCTCAATCAGTACCCCGTTCCTGCCTTCTCCCCATACCCCCTGACTCCGCTATCCTTAAGAGCTCTATCTAGCTCTCTCGAATACATTCAGAGAATTGGCCTCCACTGTCTTCTGAGGCAGAGAATTCCACAGATTCACAACTCTCTGACTGAATTTTTTTCCTCATCTCAGTTCTAAATGGCCTACCCCTTATTCTTAAACTGTGGCCCCTTGTTCTGGACTCCCCCAACATTGGGAACATGTTTCCTGCCTCTAACGTGTCCAACCCCTTAATAATCTTATACGTTTCGATAAGATCTCCTTCTAAAGGATGAGAGGAATGAGGCCATTCAGCCCATCAAATCTACTCCGCCATTCAATCATGGCTGCTCTATCTCTCCCTTCAACGCCCATTCTCCCGCCTTCTCCCCATAACCCCTGACACCCGTACTAATCAAGAATACGTCAATCTCTGCCTTAAAAATATCCATTGACCTGGCCTCCACAGCCTGCTAGGGCAATGAATCCCATAGATTAAGTTGTATATGTGATTGTGTTATAGTGCCAGTGTATATGGCTCGGTGTAACTTGTTGAAAAAGAGTAAGGGTCATGTAGACCACAGGGAAGGCTTAGTTGGCCATATACCCTATGTCAAGGATCGCAGCAGTTACTGGCTTTCATTGACATGTCCTCCACTTTCGATCAACTCCCTCATGCAGGGCAAATTTAGAAACTACAGTCACGTAACTTTTCTTTCAGCCAAAGATAGACACAAACTGCAGGAGTAACTCAGCGGGACAGGCAGAATCACGTTTTAGGTCGAGGCCCTTCTTCAGACTTTCAGCCAGTCACATATATCAGTAAGGAACGAGACAGGGCGGCACGGTGGCGCAGCGGTAGAATTGCTGCCTTGCAGCGCTTGCAGCGCCAGAGACCCGGGTTTGATCCCGACTATGGGTGCTGTCTGTACGGAGCTTGTAGGTTCTCCCCGAGACCGCGTGGGTTTTCTCCGAAACCTTTGGTTTCCGCACACACACTTATGTGTGTAGGGTAGAGTTAATGTGCAGGGATCACTGGTCGGCGCGGACTTGGTGGGCCGAAGGGCCTGTTTCCGCGCTGTATCTCAAAACTAACCTGAGATTCTTTCCACTTGCGATCTCTGTGGCCCCTGAAGCTATCAGCTTGGCAAAGCCTTCCATAACCTATATTTTTGATGATAGCCTGATATGAGTGAGTCAGACAAGATTGCAGGAGACATGCACAGCGGGGAGGGCTGGCGAGCTTTCCACTAACTGTCTGTGTCAAGGGTTATTGCGACTTCTCTGGGGAAATTCAAGGCATTGATTACTTTGTGATGGCAAAGACACAACAAGGGGAAAATGGGATTGGATTTGAAGGAGAACATTGTAGTGATGTTCTCGCAGAGAGGATCCTGCCCTTTCAATGTTATAATTTGAAAGCGTGAAAGAGGCTGTTGAAGTAACTTTGCTAACTTGTTGCAATGTTTCGCTTACGTTGGACCAGAGCACTTTGGGGACATTGAGTGTGAACACATAGTTCAGTGGGGTGTACCCCATTGGGTGGACTGAAGAATATTGGGGGTAGTGACTGTGATCACTGAGTTCAGTGGCATTCGACATTAGACTTTAGAGATACAGCACGGAAACAGACCGGGTACAGGCAGCATCTCTGGGGAGAAGGAACGGGTGACGTTTCAGGTCGAGACCTTTCTTCAGACTGAACATTTTAAACCCAAGACTTGAAACGCCAAGTCTGAAGAAGGGTCTCGACCCAAACGTCGCCCATTCCATCTATCTGGAGATGCTGCCTGTCCCGCTGAGTTACTCCAGCATTTTGTGTCCATCTTCGGTGTAAACCAGCATCTGCAGTTCCTCTAAAGAACATTATTCCTTGAAAGAGGACCACCCTCAACCATTGACCGATTTATTTTAATTTTAATAAGTTGCCTTATTTTATCAGGCAACTGAACCATCCTACTACAACCAGAGAGCAGGCCCAAACTACTATCTACCTCATTGGTGACCCTCGGACTATCCTTGATCGGACTGATCCTATGCTGGGTTTACCTTGCACTAAACGTTATTCCATAATCATGTATCCACACACTGTAATTGGTTCAATTGTAATCATGTATTGTCTTTCCACTGACTGGATGGCACGTGACAAAAGCTTTTCACTGTACCTCGGCACACGTGACAATAAACTAAACTATTTCAGTACACTCTTGATATCTTATTCATGGTGG
Organism: Rhinoraja longicauda; assembly: GCF_053455715.1. Lineage (NCBI taxonomy): Eukaryota > Metazoa > Chordata > Chondrichthyes > Rajiformes > Arhynchobatidae > Rhinoraja > Rhinoraja longicauda. The sequence continues at coordinate 25,916,927 of NC_135984.1, forward strand.
ACTGATGCACATTGCTAGATCAGGGCATGAGCCACCCATCTTAGATGTCACACTTTGCCCTGCCCCTTGTGACGATGTGTATTTTTATCAACTACTCCCTGGTGTTCAGTTCAGTTCAGTTTATTTTATTGTCACGTGTACAGTGAAAAGCTTTTGTTGCGCGCTATCCAGTCACATGAAATACAACACATGATCACAATGGAGCCATTTACAGTGCATAGATACATGATAAGGGAATGAGGTTTAGTGCAAGGTAAAGCCAGCAATGTCCGATCAAGGATAGTCCGAGGGTCTCTAATGAGGTAGATAGTAGTTCAGGGCTGCTCTCTAGTTGTGGTGACACCAAATCTATTGAAGGCATTGACTCAGTGTGGCCATAGAGGATCATTGAACAGTGACTGGACTTTCTCTTGTGCAGGTTTATCATCTGGTTTGAACGTTACTTCAGCCTGATGACAGAGAGAAAGTCGTTGAAGGAGCAACTGAAGATAGATGGGTCAAGGATGTTACCCTAAGGAACATGTGTTACCCACAGAGAGTGGTGAATCTGTGGAATTCTCTGCCACAGAAGGTAGTTGAGGCCAGTTAATTGGCTATATTTAAGAGGGAGTTAGATGTGGCCCTTGTGGCTAAAGGGATCAGGGGGTATGGAGAGAAGGCAGGTACGGGATATTGAGTTGGATGATCAGCCATGATCATATTGAATGGCGGTGCAGGCTCGAAGGGCCGAATGGCCTACTCTTGCACCTATTTTCTATGTTTCTATGTTTCTATGAACTCCTGCTATGACTCCTGAAGCTCTGATAATTTTACTCTGACAATGGCAATCCACAAGAATGATTTCAGTGCCTGGAAATGAAAATGTGATCTAAGATTAATTGGTTGTACTCAGACCAATCAGAAAGTCAATTAGACTATCTGACGTTCAACCATATCTCAAGGGCATATCCAAAGGTAAATCAAACTTGATATTCAAGCTATTAGAGTCATAGAGTCATACTATTGCTCAGTAAACCAAGTGAAGGCCCTAATAGAGTTACTCATTGCAACCCAGAGCTTTCATTCCTATTTACATTTCTGTGTAGTTTAGTTTAGTTCACCAATACAGTGCAGAAACAGGCCCTTCGGCCCTTCGAGTCCACACCGACCAGCAATCCCCACGCAGGTACATTATTCTACACACACTAGGAAAGATTTTACATTTATACATTCATCCTAAGCCGATTAACGTACAATCCTGTACATCTGTGGAGTGAGGGAGGAAACCGAAGATCTCAGAGAAAACCCATGCAGGGGAGAACGTACAAACTCCGTACAGACAGCACCCATAGTTAGGATCGAACCTGAGTCTCTGGTGCTGTAAGGCAGCAACTCTACCGCTGCACCACCGTGCCGCACACAGTTTCATATTTTCTGGCCATTATTCATTAGATTTTATGGACCTAGATGCATGGGAAAAAAAATTCTCTATCTGCCCTATGATTGCTGTATAAACCCTGAATCAGAATCCCATTAGTGACTAGACATTGTGTGCATACAAATTATTCAAACATTCAGAGAGGGAATTCCACAATATCATACCTGCCAGCGGAGGGAAAGGGGGTTAAAAGAATATTTCACATTTTGAGGGAGCATTGGAGAATTCAGCAAAATAATGCTGAGCATGAACTTTGAGCCAGAAGAATGGTTCCGACCCGAAACGTCACCAATACTTTTTCTCCAGAGATGCTGCCTGAACTTTGTAACTATCTTCATGTGCATGGACTACTTGCATTGAGAACATGTGAACTTTTGGACAAACAGATTGTTTTCTCTGGAGACCTAATAGAAGGTGGCGGTGGCGCGGCGGTAGAGTTGCTGCCTTACAGCGAATGCAGCGCCGGAGACCCGGGTTCGATCCTGACTACGGGTGCTGTCTGTACGGAGTTTGTACGTTCTCCCCATGGCCTGGGTGGGTTTTCTCCGAGATCTTCGGTTTCCTCCCACACTCCAAATATGTACAGGTATGTAGGTTAATTGGCTTAGTAATTGTAAAAATTGTCCCTAGTGGGTATAGGACAGTGTTAATGTGTGGGGGTCGCTGGTCAGCGCGAACCCGGTGGGACGAAAGGGCCTGTTTCCGTGCTGTATCTTTAAGCTAAACTAAACTGAAGTATATAGGTAGTGGAGGCACAGACAGGGTAGACAGTCAGAACCTTTTTTCCCCACGGTGAAAAGACTAGAGGACACAGCTGTAGGTATGAGGGGCTAAGTTTAAGGGAGATGTGCGTGGCAAGTTTTTTACACAGAGGGTGGTGGGT